>NC_056748.1:1022058453-1022060953 GCF_019279795.1 Protopterus annectens | reverse complement strand
GTTTAACTGGTGAATCCTACACTAAGGCACTGTACGAGCACATCCACTCATGCATGAATCGTGCCATCCCAAATAGAACCAAAATGCTCTCATCCAAAAAAGGAAGCCAATCTGGTGGTCCCCTGCCATAAACAAACTTTACAGCAAAAGGAAGAAACTTTTGCAGAAAAGAGGAAAATCCCAGGATGCAAAAAAACTCCCTTACTAGCCTCAGTAAGAAACTGAGATGCCTCATAAAATCCTCCAAAGCTAGTTACGAAAATAAAATTGCCAAAGATTTCAAAGACAACCACAAAGCATTCTATAACTATGTCAAGAATCTAAATGGCAATGCTCAGATCTGCTCTGAGCTAAAACAGAATGGCATTAAATATACTGATCCAAAGGATATTGCCAATATCCTGGCAGATAGATTCAGTGCCAACTTCACCCCCCCTCACCCCCTAAATGGCCCATCTCAATACCGGAAGATTGCCAAATTCCAGTAATAACGGCCACACAGGTACAAAGTGCACTCTCTAAAGCCAAGAATACAGCATCCATGGGACCAGATGACATCCCGGGCTGTGTACTACATGAACTACAATATGAACTGGCACCTCACCTAAGTGTCATGTTTAATCATAGCCTCACCTCAGGTTTCGTGCCCACTGAGTGGCGCAGAGCTACAGTTATCCCAATCAAGGGGATCCACCTTGGATCCCGGAAGCTTCCCCATCAGTCTGACAAGCCTTATCTGCAAGGCCATGGAGCGTATTATCATGGAACTTATAAACATAGACATTGGCAACCTTCAAACACTGGACCCCACCCAGTTTGGGTTTGTGAAGGGCCGATCTTGTCTCCTGAACCTGATTGACTTCTTTGAATCAGTCTCCAGAGCCATGGACAAGGGTAAGGTGGTCCACACAGCCTATCTAGACCTTGCCAAGGCCTTTGACACCATCCCCCACTCTGGAATCATAGATAAACTTACTAAGTTGGGCATTAATCCCTATGTCACCCAATAGGTTGCTAAATGGCTTACTGATAGAACCCACACTGTAAACGTAGCCGACTCCAAATCCAGCTCCAGACAAGTGACAAGTGGAGTACCTCAGGGCTCAGTCCTGGGGCCGCTCTTGTTTGGCATCTACTTCTCTGAAGTACAGGTCAACACTAAGGACTCTGGCTAACAAAGTTTGCAGATGACTGCAAACTGGGAGCCATTATTGAATCCCCAAATGATGTGGATACTCTACAAAGGGCCTTACAGAAACAGATGCTTGGTGCCAGAGCCATGGGCTCAAGCTCAATGCCAAGAAATGTATTGTTATCCCCTTTGGGAAAAAAACATGTATCCATGAATTACCATATAGGTGGCAGTACACTAAACACAGAAAGTGTGATAAGAGACTTAGGGACACAGGTGGACAGTGGTCTCACCTTCGATAACCACATCGCCACAACAGTCAGGAAATCCTTCTATATGGCACACCTCATCACGAAGGGCTTTTCATCCAGAAAAAGGAGGTCATTGTCCCACTGTACTCATCCTCATTAGACCCATTATAGAATACAACGCCCCATTTGGTATGTACCTCTCAAGACATCTGCAACAACTGGAAAGGCCTCAGAAATACCTCACTAAAAGAATCACAGGCCTAAAGCCGATGCCCTCGCTGACCGCCTTAAAAACTCCAGATATACTCTGTGCATATCGCCTACTCAGAGGCGATCTCTGCTTAACATACAAGGCCATGTCAAACCCAGAGCTGTTGGACATGCTGCACTTAAAGAAATCCCAATCCCTCAGAGCTACACGCCCAGGGATCTAAACCTTGTCATCACAATAAACAAAACATGCTGGAGGGATAGGTTCCTGACCCAGAGACTCCCCAGACTCTGGAATAGATTGCCCATACATGTCAAGCAGAGTGCCTCTTTGGACCTCTTCAAGAGGAACCTTGACGATTGGATGGGAGAAAGGAAATTCACCCCAGGGATCACGTCAGTCGCCCTGCTAGACAGGGGTCCAGGAAAGTAAATAATGTGGGAAGAAATAGCCAGGGAATTGTTATGGCTAGGCTTGTATAGGCCCTAGGGCTGATAGCCTAGTACCGACCTATGAACCTATAATTGTGGGTGGGAGTGAGTTCCATAATTTGGCTATGGCGCAAGAGAATAGTGCTTCACCAGCAGAGTTACTGGCTTTAGTGATCTGCAAGTGATTTTTGTTGCTGGATCTTAGTGGTCTGGTGGTGCGATAGGGTTGGAGTAGATTCTGGAGGGATGGGATATTTAGTGGATTGTTTACTAGTTTGTGGGCGAGTGAGAGTTGATACCACTGAAGGAGGTGAGGGAGTTCAAGCCAGCCCAGTTCAGCAAGTGAGAGACAGTGGTGACTACGGTAGGATGCCCCTGTGGCGAATTTTGCGATTTTGTTGTAGCAGGTCTCTAGCCTGTTTAGATCACATTGCCTTAGGTTGGTATATACTGGAGAGGCATAAAGTAGGGTGGA
>NC_056748.1:1021970953-1022050953 GCF_019279795.1 Protopterus annectens | reverse complement strand
ACCAAAGGTATTTACAAAATGCTTGGCTCCTGTCATTGCTTTCTGCAAAATGTAGGATATGCTGGTCGTCCCTTATCTGGATGACCTGCTGCTCCAGGCCTCACTTCCAGAGACTCTGCAACAGCACCTTCTTTTCATTATTTCCCTTTTGCAAAGATTGGGTTTCACACATTTCAAAAAGTCCTTCTCATCCCTTCCCAGGACGACATCTTCCTGGGGTGCAGTATTCAGACAGACCTAATTTTGGCTTCCCTACCTCCTCAAAACATTCTGCTTCTAATAGACTATTTCCAAACCCTTCTCCCTTTGCACTCACTGACAGCCAGGGAGTTGCTGAAACTGCTGGAATTTATAGCATTCACTATCCCCATGTTGCCTTTGGCCAAACTGCATGAGGAAATTTCAGTGGTTCCTGAAGTCAATTTGGAAACTGCATCTGCACCCACTGGAGTTCATCCTTCCTCTTCTTCCTTTCCTAAAGAGGGAGCTGCATTGGTGGATTCAGCAGTTTTCCCTAAACTCGGGTCTTCCTTTGCATCCTCCGCTCAAGTCCTGTTCACAGATGCCTCAGACATGTGTTGGGGGCAGCCTTTGCAAACTTAAAGGTTCAAGAACTTTGGTCCCCTTCTTAAAGGCAAGCGCATATGAATATAAAAGAAATGAGAGCTCTTCTGCTGGTTGTTCTGGCTTTTCATACTCTTTTTTTTTTTTTTTTTACTTCCAGGACTCTTAAGACTGTTTGCAGACAACACCAGTTTGCTTTGTTATGGAAACAAATTGGGGGAGGGAATCGTATCTCCTGTACAGGCTAGCTCTTTTGGCATGGGAGCTGGCAAATCAGTGCCAGGTCACTCTGCAAGCAGTGTACATCTCTTCCAATCAAGATTTAGTGGCCGATGCACTCTGCAGGTCCATGACTCAATCCCATGAAAGGATGCTTCATAGAGATGTGTTTTTGGACATTATTCGCTAGTGGAGTACACCTCAAGTTGATCTCTTTACCTCCCTTTTGAACAGATAACCTCCACAATTTTGTGCCAAAGTCCCAGGTCCTCTGGTCTGGAAGCTGCACACCCTGTCATTTTCTTGGAAGGGGATGTTTGTATACACATTTCTCCCTTCCCTCTTATTGAGAAAGTCTTGCTGAAGATTCAGCAGGCCAAACCAAAAATCTTGCTGGTGACCCCCTTTTGACTAAGACAGCATTGGTTCTGTCGTCGTCTGCATTTAGCCAAGGGCAGTTATCACAAGTTATCTCACAGGGTGGATCTTCTCATACAAGACAAGGGATCTCTCATACACCCACATCTGTCAAGTATCTGTCATACACCCACAGTCAACTCTACGTCTGACATTGAGTCATACAGTTTTGATTCCTTTCAGACATCTCCTCTCTGAGGATGTGCTTAGGGTTCTGCAGGGGACCAGGAAACCCAATACCAGGAAATCCTACACCTCAAAATGAGGTTTTCCATCTGGTGTCTGCCTGTTAACCTAGATCCACTATCTGTGGACATTCCTTTGGTTCTGTCTTACTTGTGTGAAGTGCTGAAGGCTGTCTTGTCTTAAATTAACTTTAATAGAAGAGTATCAGCCAATTCTGCTTATCTGCCTTTGACTCCTCCACTGGCTTCTAGATTAGAAGGGAAGCTTTTCTTAAGGCGTCCTTCACATAAAGCCTCCCAGGAAACCTATTCCCCCTCCTTGGGATCTAAATTATGTTCTGGAAAAACTCTCTGTGGCTCCTTTGAACCTGCAGCCACAGCTTCTCTGCAACATTGTACTTGGAAAACTGTGCTATTAGTGACCAACATCTCTGCCAGAAGGGTTCCTGAACTTCAGACTTCTATGGCCTTTTCACCCTTCATAGATTTTCATAAGGATCTGGTTTCTTGGCATACTAACCCTTCTTTTATGACCAAGGTTGTGAATGAGTTGTCACTTAATCAGTCCATTAATTTGCCCACATTTGTTCCGTCTCCAGAGTCCCCTAGTGAGAGCGTCTTACATACCTTGGATGTGCATAGACAACTCGGATATTATTTGAATAAAACTAAGGCTGTCAGGAGATCTGATTAGCTTTTTGTTTCTTTTCATCCCAGGGGTCTGGGAAGGCCTGTTTCCAAGCAGACAGTTTTTACTTGGATTTCCAAGACCATTTCTTTCTGTTGTTTTTCATGATGTCTCTCTCGTCTCCTTTTAAGTTTCACTCTATTAGATCTATTGCCTCTCTTGCTGCCTTTAAGGGTTTGGATTCCACTGCTGTTTTGGAAACAGCCACTTGGACTTCTGTTCACACTTTCACTAAACATTACAAGTTGGATGGCATCTCTAGAGCATTCTTTGCTAGAACCATTCTTCAATGTTTTCTAGAATGCATCTCTACACCTTCCTCCTCCCTCTCTTCTTCATGAACTATGGTATTCTCCCTCTTGTAAAGAGTACTGCAACACAGGAATAGAAGGACATAGAATAGTTGTGTAAAATTTACCATAACTATAGATGTCCCTTTCTGTGTTGCAGTATTCTCTCTCTCCCACCTTTCCTTCTGGTTCATGTTTTTTTCTGTGGATGTCTGTTTACCTCCTTTTGTTCCTTAAGCTGATCTTACTGGGGCATTCAGTTCTGAGGATGGTATGTGCGGACATCACTTTTATGGCCTAAACTGCCTGCAGGCATGTGTGCAACATCCCCGATACCCTGCAGTGGTAAAAGGCTTTTGTATACTGACAGGACTTTGGAATCGACTACGGCAGTCATCCCTCAAGTACAAAATACTGCAACATAGACTAGAAGGACATCTATGGTTATGGTAAGATTTTATATAGCTTATTCTTTTTGTCATATCAGTTGCCTCACAGCAAGAGGTTCTCCGGTTCGATCCTCGGCTGGGGTGCCTTCTGTGCGGAGTCTGCATGTCCTCCCTGTGGTCGCGTGGGTTTCCTCCGGGTGCTCCGGTTTCCTCCCACATCCCAAAGACATGCTGCAGGTGGATTGGACACTCTAAATTGGCCCTAGGTGTGCGTGTGAGTGTGCCTTCTGTGAAGGGTTGGGCGCCGGGCTGGCAACTCGACACCGTAAAACTCCACTGCCATTCAATGTGCGGACAAGGTGATCCGCTGTGGCGACCCCTGACCGGGAAAAAGCCGAAAGAAGAAGAAGAAGATTCTTTTTGTCATATCAGTAAGAGGTTGAAAATATGCTTAAGGAGAGTGTTTGGATAATATTGTACAGTGAAAAAGTTTTAACCCTGTGAAGAGCGTGTACAGGACCAGGATTGGTTAAGATGGTTAAGCAGTGGTTTAAAACTACTGAGTTTGTCTGAGAGTTTTACTTGCGTGGGGATAATATTCCATTATTTAGCAAAGCATTCAGATTAGAGCAAGTCTCCTGAAACATTATTTGACTTATTTGTAAGTAATATGAATTTGTTACTAGAACTGATGTCCCTTGCTGGACAGTAGGGTAGTAGTAAGTTTTGTAGTTCGGGGCATTTTTTGAAATGATGAATGAGTTTGTGTGCTGTAGTTAGTTGAGAATATGTTAGACATTTGTGCAGTTGTAATCCATTTTTGTAAAGTCCTATCTTCCACTGAGTACAAATTGTTACATTAGTCTGTTATATCAGTGCATTCATTATATCTGTTGTATATTTCATTTTTACATATGTGTCTTCATTCCTATTTTTATTATTAATCAGCTATGTACGTTTCTGGAGCTTTTCTCTCTGGAACTTTGCTAAAAAGGGATTTGCTTGTCAGACCATTCAGACTATCCCAGTAAATAAATAAAAAATAAATAACAAATGGGTGATTCTGTAAATTAATAATTCAATTAATGTCCAGCTGAAAACAGAAGCACAGATTCATTAGCAAGACATTAGAAGTGCACTAATTATATTGTATTATAAATGAGTGTTCTTACAAAGTTAGCAATATGTTTGACATATAAAAATGGCAAGGCTTCGTCAGTTCCAGTGATTAATGAAATGCATAAAAATGACAGACCACATTTAGGATTGTATACGTTAAAAGGATGACATGTAAGGAGAGGGCCTTTGATGTATTCATTTTGTACCCTTTTTGCACACAGTTACCTTTTTTACACTAAAGAATATAAGTTTTGCAGTAATAACTGCATATTCTGGAATTGTATCACTTATTCCTGCTTAGTCACTGGTAACAAAGTATATAGAACATCTTCAGCACAAGCCCTATTCTTTTTTTTTTGGTTGTTGTAGCATATTTTATATTATACATAGAGTAAATTGAATGTCCTTAATTTTTACAAATAGAAAAGATAGCGACTGTTCGCATAGTAGCCAGTTTTCAATGCATTTTTTTGAAATTATAAGTTATGTACTCATCATAACTAGGCATGTGTGGTGTCCATTTTCATTCTTCCTCAAATATGGGTTCTGATCCGGTCCTCAAATCTGACTTGGCCGCATCTCTTTCCTGTACCTATAATGCCCCACACCCTCCCCATTACCTTAGATCAAGTTTGCTGCTGTCTCAATAATAGACCAGGAACATAAAAGAAAATAGAAAAGATAGGGCTCAAACCTGGAACTGTAAGGTTTCATACACAGTCCAGTAGGTCCTTCCAGAATAAAAGGATGGGGAATGGTATGGGAGGGGAGTTGAGGAAGAATGACAGTAAGCAGCACAGATGCCTAGTTATGGGAATACATAACTTATAAATCTGATTTTGTCCTTTTCATTCTTCCTCACTTATGGGAGAGAGTCCCCAGCTACGTTAACCTTGGGTGGCCCTTATGGAAGGCTATTCTGGAGTACTGCCAAACCAAAGGAAGCTCTGCTTCTAGAAATTATGTCCAATTTGTAATGTGAAACAAAGGTATGAGCCTTGGACCATGTGGTTGCTGCACAAATGTTATCATTGGATGTTCTTGACCAAAAAGCAGATGGTGCAGCCATAAATCTAGCTGAGTGAGCTCGGGGAGGTTTTGTCAATGTTGTACCTTTCTGAGAGTAAATCAGTGAGATACAGTCTGTAACCCATTTAGCTAAGGTGACTTTAGAAACTGATTGGCCTAGGTGATTTGGAGAGAAAGGTACAAAAAGCTGGTCTGAATTTCTGAACTGTTTTGTCCTGTGGAGGTAAAAGCATAACTGCCTGTGTACATCAAGGAGGTGCAGTAGGTACTCTTCTTTATTTGCAAAATTTGGAAAGAAAACTGTCAAATTAATGGATTGGTCAGTATTTTCAGAGGCCGCTTTAGGTAAAAAGGAAGGGTTAGTCCACAGAGAAACCCTATCTTTGTGGAAAACATTGTAAGGAGTGTTTGCCTTCAGAGCCTGGAGTTCAGAAATTCTTTTAGCCTAAGTAATAGCTACCAAGAAAGCCATCTTCCATGACAGAAATTTTAGATCAGATTTTTCTGAAGGTTCAAAGGGTTTTTGTGTCTAACCTTTGAGTACTACTGTAATATCCCAAGGGAGGTGATGGATCTTTTGTAGGAGGTCTTATCAGAAAAATGCCTTTTATAAAAGCTTTATACAGTCTAGAAGAAGCCAAGGAAAATGATGCATTTCCTCCATGAAAAATTTAAATTGTTGCCAGTTAAAGTTTAATTGTAGAGAAACTGACACAATTTTTTAAAAAAAGTTGCCAAAAATTGAAGGATAGTCAAATAGGTGAAGAATAGAAACTCTTTAAGAAACCAAGATAATGTTATAGACCCAGGAAGGGAGCCTTGTCTGTCTTAACTATAACTGGAAGTGGAGAAACTATGGAGTCAACTTGAGGGCTTGAATGTTGGGGTGTTGAATCCCCAATGGGTGAGAGAGGCGGTCCTGAGTTGGTTCCAGTATCCATGAAGGTTACGGAAGATGAGACCATAGAAAGGGGAACCATATTTACCTAGGCCAGAAGGGGCAATGAGGATTACTGAGCTCTTCATCTCATTTGCTTTCTGCAAAAATGTTGGAATCAGGGGAATAGAAGGGTAGGCATAAAGGAGACCCAAAGGCCAAGCGTGGAAAAGAGCATCTCTTGGTGATTTCCCTGAGTGGATATCAAAGTGAAGTACTTGCTGCACTTGTTGAGAGGGGAGGCAAATAGGTCACAGCGAGGTTGGCCCCACTGCTTGGAGATCATGTTCACTACCGACTGATTGAGAGACCACTTGTGAGGCATGAGAATAGATCTGCTTCGTTTGTCCACCAGCACGTTGATTTTCCCTGGGATATGCGTTGCAATAAGAAGGCAGTCTGAAATCACCCATTTCCAAACTCTCATGGCCTCTCTGTAAGGGATAAGATTGCGTTCTTCGTTGTTTGTTGATGTATCAGACTACAGTCATGTTGTAGGTATGAATTGCAATATTTCCTAAGGGAAGAGCAGTGCCTTTTTTAGGCAAGGTTCAAATGACAAATTCACCACCCTAACAGGTACAGGCAAGAAGAATCTGAGGGTATTGCTACTCAATGCTAGAAGTCTAAACCTCAAAATGCACTCTCTCGAGGCAGTCCTTAAAATGGAGAACATCGACATCTGTGCAGTGACAGAGACCTGGTTCAAGGCTCCAGAGAGTACCCCTGCATTAAAAGGCTGTAATTCATACCACACCTTTCGGCCACCTAACCTGGACCGAAACACTAAAGGCGGAGGCGTGTCCATATTCATTAAGGATATCCACACCTCCAGGCTAGGTGCTCAGCATAATGCATCCGAGATTATCCAAGTGCAACTAACTCTGGGCAAGACCGCAATCCAAATTGTAGCTTGCTACAGATCCCCCACCATGCCCCAGGATTCCCACTCCTCATTTCTTACACTGGAAAATATTAGGGTACAACCCAACACCCTAATAATGGGCGCTTTCAACTACCCTACCATTAACTGGGAAAACTACTCATGTACCAACTCTTGTGCTCAACGTTTTCTGGAATTCATAAATTCCAATGCCATGGAATCAACTTATCCACACCCCCGCCAGGGGCAGCAGTATCCTAGACCTGGTTATTACCAACATGGGCAACCGGTGCTCCACACCAGAGGTAGATTCCTCATTGGTCAGATCCGACCATAAGCTAATCACCCTAGACATCCACATCCCTCCCCCACCCCCCATTAGGGAAACCACAGTAAAAAGTTTCTCCAAAGCCAACTTCACGCTTCTTAAGACAGAAGTGGCAAACTTCACGACACCTATGCTGACGGACAATAGAGGTATGACTGCTTGAATCCTGCACAAATGCACTTTATAAGCACTTACATGAGTGCATGGATCGTGCAATCCTTAACAGAACCAAGATGCTATTCTCCAAAAAAAGAAGCCAATCTGGTGGTCCCCTGCCATAAACAAACTCTACAACAGAAGAAAGAAACTGTTGCAAAAAAAAAGAGTAAAATCCCATGATTGGAGAAACTCCCTGGTCAGCTTCAGTAAGAATCTGAGATCCCTCATAAAATCCTCCAAAGCTAGTTATGAAAACAAAATCGCCACTGACTCTATAAAGACAACCACAAAGCATTCTATAGCTATGTCAAGAATCTCAATGGCAACACTCAGATCTGCTCTGAGTTGCAGCACAATGGCACTAAATATACAGAACTAACAGATATTGCCAACATCTTGGCAGATAGGTTCAGTGCTAACTTTACCCCTCTGTCATCCCCTAAAGGGCCCATTTCTATACCAGAAAAATGCAAAGTTCCTGTAATCACGGCTGCACAGGTAAAAAACACACTATCCAAAGCCAAGAACACAGCATCCATGGGACCTGATGACATCCCAGGCTGTGTTCTACATGAACTACAGAACGAACTGGCACCCCACCTAAGTACCATGTTCAATCATAGCCTCACCTCAGGCTATGTGCCCACTGAATGGCGCACAGCGACAGTTATCCCACTCCACAAAGGAGGAGCCACCACATACCCCGGAAACTACTGCCCCATTAGCCTAACGAGCCTGGTCTGCAAGGCTATGGAGCGTATCATCATGGAACTTATAAACAATGACATTGGTAATCTCCAAACTCAGGACCCCACCCAGTTCGGGTTTGTAAAAGGCAGATCATGTCTTCTAAACCTGATAGACTTCTTTGAAGCAGTCACCAAAGCTGTAGAGGAGGGTAAGGTGGTTCACACAGCCTGTCTAGATCTTGCCAAGGCTTTTGACACCATCCCCCACTCTGGAATTATAGATAAACTCAATAAACTAGGTATAAATCCCTATGTCACAAGATGGGTTGCCAACTGGCTCACTGACAGAACCCACACTGTGAAAGTAGCAGACTCCAAATCCAGCTTCAGACCAATGACAAGTGGAGTACCACAGGGTTCAGTCCTGGGTCCGCTACTGTTTGGTATCTACTTCTCTGAAGTACAGGCCAACACAGAAGGTCTTTGGCTAACGAAGTTTGCAGATGACTGCAAACTAGGAGCCATAATCAAAACTCCAAAAGATGTGGACATCCTACAAAAGGGTCTTGCTGAGACAGATGCCTGGTGTCAAAGCCATGGCCTCAAGCTCAATGCCAAAAAGTGCATTGTCATTCCTTTTGGTAAAAACTCAGTACCCATGAACTACCACATAGGTGGTAGTCTACTTAACACCGGAAGTGTGATGAGACCTTGGGACACAGGTGGACAGTAGTCTCTCCTTTGATAATCACATCGCCACAGTAGTCTGGAAATCCTATGTGGCACACCATCACAAAAGGTTTCTCATCCAGGAAAAAAGAGGTCATTGTTCCCCTCTACTCGTCACTCATTAGACCCATTATAGAGTACAATGCCCCTTTTGGTACGTAACTCACAAGACATCAACAACTGGAAAGGCCACAGAAATACCTCACAAAGAGGATTATCGGCCTCAAGAGATGCCCTATGCAGACCATCTCAAAAAACTGCAGCTTTACTCCACTGCATATCGCCTACTCAGAGGCGATCTCTGCCTAACACACAAAGCTATGTCAAACCCAGAGCTTTTGGACATGCTCCACTTAAAGAAATCCCAATCCCTATGAGCTACATGCTCTAGGGAGCTAAACCTCGTCACCACAATAAACAGAACATGCCCGAGGGATAGATTCTTGTCCCAGAGTCTTCCCATACTCTGGAACAAACTACCTCTCTATATCAAACAAAGCTCCTCATTAGCACTCTTCAAAAAAATATTTTGATTGGATGGGAGATAGGAAATTCATCCCGGGGATCACTTCTGTGGCTCTGCTCGACAGTGGCACAGGAAAATAATTTTCTTGGGTGGCGAACGCCAGGGTACCTTTGGCTAGGCTTATATAGGCCCTAGGGCCAATAGCCTAGTACCTACCTATGAACCTATGACATGCCTGCAATGCCAGAAGGATTGCTTTCATCTCTAGGACATTGATATGCAACTTGGTCTCTTGGGGGGGACCACAAGTCTTAGGCAATTGTTCCCAAGAAATTCCCCCCTCCACCCCAGTTGAGAAGTCTGTGGTTACTGTGGATACTGGGTTGGGTAGTACAAATGGTCTGCCCAGAAAAAGATTGTCCAGTTGTATCCACCAGTGAATGTGTTGCTTGCAAATAGGGGTGAGCTTTACTTGAAAAGACAGGGGTTGAAGTAGAATGGACTACTTTACAGCTAGAGTCCATTGGAGAACTTGCATAAAGAAGCACATTAGAGGAAGTGGCACTGTGGCAGCAGCCATTGACTCCAGAGCTTGCAGCACTAATCTTGCTGGTGGAGAAGAATTTGATTCCTGATGGAAATGATTTGGTGGATAGGCAAGGATGCTGTTTGAGTAGATGTGTTTAAGACTATCCCTGTGAATTCCAGGCTCTGAAGTGGAGCAAGTTTCAATTTGGCAAGATTTATTGTGATGTCTAAGGAGTCAGAAATCTGGAGCAAAAAGTCTCTGACATGCTGAAGTTGATGAATGGATGGGGCAGTAAGAAGCCAGTTGTCTAAATATGGAAACACTTGGAATCCCTTCAGTCTTCAGTGAGCTGTGACTACTGCCATACATTTTGGTAAATACCCCAGGGCTGTGGTGAGTCCAAAGGGCAGAGCTCTGAATTGATAATGACCTGGCTCCCAGATGAAAGTGGAGATGGCTTCTGGATAGTCTGTCTATTTTGATATGTTAGAACACATCCTGATGATCTACAGAGCACATCCGGTCATCCTTGTGCAGAAAGGGTAGAGTGGGCTGAACTGTGACTATTCGGAACTTTACTTTCTTTGCATACTGGTTTAATTTGCTTAGATCCAAAATAGGTCTGAGGTTTCCTGTTTTCATTAGCATTAAAAAGAAGTGTGAATAAGTTCTGAATGTTATTTGGTCTGGTGGGACCTTTTGGATGACTTTTTTTTCTTTTTCTAGAAGCTTTTCAATTTCTTGTGCTGTGGCCTTCCTCCGACTGGGAGGAACATTGGGAAGTTTCTTCCTTTCACAATGAGGAAGAAGTGAAATGGTATGCGATAACCTCTTGATATTATACTTAACACCCATGAGTCTTTTGTGATGTTTCTCCAGGCATCTAGGTGTAAAGAGAACAGACCCCAACTGCCTCCAAAGAAGGGCAGTCTGTCAGCAGGAGCTCTGAAAGGGCCCATTGGAAAAAGAATCTCTAAAGCCCTGGTTTTGCTGGCCTCTGTCTCTGGGGTGATGTCTGCCATTAAAATTTCTGTCTTAAAAAGGTCCACAAAATCACATAGTTGCATCCAGGCATGTCTCGTTATAGTGATGCCTGAACCAGCTGCTCATGAGGTACCTTCAGCTGTATGAGAGATTAATCTCATTGAAGCGTTTGATATGGATGAGTGGCCTGTTGAGAGGATTTTCTCTGGAAATCCTCAGCAGACATGGACTAGAGTATTTGAACGTTCTTTAGTCAAATCTTTTTGAAGTCTGGTAAAACTCATCAGCTAGTTAAGTGACCTCAGTGCAAAGCTAGCTGAGGCAGATATCTACTTTACAAATCTGTCCAGCACTCTAGACTCTGTATTAGGCAGATGGACAGTAGAGCTCTGATTTGCTAGCTGTTTTCTAGTGGCCGCCACCACCACCATAGCATCAACTGGGACTCCTTTACTCCAGTGGGGTCTCTCTGCAGGTGGTGCCAAAAAATTTGTCAGTGCACTTTGGAATAGGCTCAACAGTATCTGGCTCCTTCCATACCTGGCGGGAAACCAGGTCAGTTAGTTTGTCTGCCAGGGAGGGGTGACCCAAGACTGAGATGGGTCAGAACCAAATGCCTCCAAGAACTCTGAGTCTTTGAGAAAAGGAGCTTGGGATGATCACTCACCCTTCTGCTTCAGGATCTCTAGAGTATCTCTTAGGATCTCTAGAGTATCTCCAAAGGAGATGTCATCCTGTGGTGATCTGGGGGGAATCCTTCGAGACTCCAAAGGGGAGTCTGTGTCTCGTTTTACACATTTTCTGGGGGGCTTCCTCCATGGGGTGATCTGGAGAGATGTTGGAAGAGGGGGAAAGCTCCTGTCTGGAGGCCTGTTGGAACTGGTTGTCCCAGTGGAATAGGCCTGACTGACTCGGACCTCAGAACTGATGGAAGTAAAGGGGTTGGATTAGAAAGAAGAAAGGACTGTTCTCTCTGGAGAGAAAAAGCTTTCTGCCACCTGAAAGGCCTAGGGCCCAAGACAAGCAATGACTCACCCTCTTGGAGCAAAGACTTCTGAGGAAAATAGATCACAGCCACCCCCAAGGGAAGAATTGGACTCTCTCTGTCCAGGGTTGAAGCACCAAGGGGAAAAGATAGATTCGATAAGTGATGCTGACCCCAGCCACTCAGACTCGACACTGATACTTCGGCTCTGACACCTGTTCTGATCCGAGGATATCTGAGCAGAACCTGTCAGGGAGGCAGTTGGAGTGAAGGAAGGAACCTTTCCTGGTATCTGACAAATGAACCTTTTGGGGATTTCAGATCCTAAGACTCCAAAACCACTGGTCGGATTGGAGAAGGAGATAGAATGGACTTAGTGTACAGTCGCGCATCCAGAATGGAATGGAGCTGGTAGGACCCCCATCTGGATCCAAGCCCTGAGAAAATTTTGCATCATTCTCTCCATATCTGCCTCAAACTTCAGGCCCCCTTCCATAGCATCTTCTAGGTCTACAGGAGTGTTTATTAGGTGTTTGAAACAACTGTACAGGCAAGGAGGGCTAAATCGTTTAACCATAAACTTGGAAGTTCTGCTCCTGCGAGAAGTGCTTGGTTTCGGATTCAAAGGCTTAGGATTCAGTGAGGAAGTCATTGGAGATGGGGAAATAACTATAGGAGCTGAAACCTTTGTATCCAAGGAAGGTTTCGGACCCAGTGGTAAGCTAAGAGCCGTCATATCCGAGAATGTCATGATTTTTCTAACTTTTTCTCTAGGTTCCAAAGAAGACCAAGGGGACTTCTGCAGATAACTTTTCTTCAGCTCCGAAGAAGCTAATCTACCAGATTTTGAGGTGGTTTGAGCCCCAGAAGATGAAGGTAGTAAGCCTTTCAGAATGAGCTTATTACACTTGTCAGCCAAAGCTCTGGGGTTGAAGGCAAAGCAGACTGTACAGGCGTATTTAAATGATCAGGACCAAGTCAATAAACACACTCCTTGTGGGCATCTGAGTTTGGGATCTTATGCCCACAAGAAGTGCATTTTTGAAAACCTGTAGGTTTGTCCAACATAGCTACAGGAAAGAAGCATAAACCCTGTATGAACAACTACAAAAAAATAAAAGTCTAGAAGAGGGCAGTTACCAGAAAAAGAAATTACCAGAAAAAGTAATAAGTAGAAAAAAGTGTTAGAAAGGAAAGATGAAAATACCAGCTATGGTATTGAAAGAGAAACCTTTTAAATCAGGTAACAGAAGGTACCAAGAATGGTAGGAAGACTACTAACAACTTGGTAGAAAAGATAGGTCAAAAAATCCCAAATGCTAGTGACAACTGAGAGGGAGGTTGTAAGAATAATTTTAAAGTTTGAGAGATAACTACAGAAATTTTAGAACCCAATAATAAGAAAAATACTTGCTTGCAAACAATTTTGAGTGGAACCTGCATCTAACCATGATGGTGGCAATTGAGATCTGTGGTAATGGGGATGGAGTTGGGGCATTATGGGTAGAGGGAGAAGCTTGAGAGTTGGATCTGAAGTCTTTATCATGCGGCCGAGTCAGATGTGAAGATCAGATCCAAACTCGTAAGTGAGGAAGAATGAAAAGGACATCAGATTCTAGCATTTTACAAGCTTCTACCTGATAGCTTAAATGAATAACTATTCTCTGTTTTTCTTTTCTTTTTTAGTTTGGAGATTGTTTGTATATTGCTGTAAATGGTGACAATGAAGAAAATGAAGATGACCTTCGCAGGAAAATCTATGTTTTGAAGAGACTGATTGAAATTCATTTTGGTCTTGTAACATTGGATAGTGCCATAATGAAAAGGGAGTAAGTGCAGTATTATTCAGTCATTTCAGTATTGACTAATGTTTGTTCCTTACAAGATGCTTTTTAAAAAAAAAAAAACAAACATCTGTACTGAGTTACCAGTAAGACATAAGTAATCATACAGTTATATAAACGAAAACAAATCATATTGACATATTTTCAGTTGCTAACATTATACATCACACACAATCTTCTATACAGTCATTGTCAATTGAACGTTACATAGCTCATTCAATTTCTGTCTTCCCTTAAACTGCTGATGATTGATACAATATATTTGGAAAAAAGCAGGCTTGAGGAAGACATTAGCACTGATACGAATCTATGGATTTAGGGACAAAGTTTGGAAATACTTTAGCCTCATTATGTAGTTTTTGTGTTGAAATTACAACCTTTCTTTCTTGTAGGTTATAAAAATGGACCTTGGCTGCAGGAAATGCTTGGGATCTGTTTTCACTGAGAAGTTTGTAGTCCAGTGGATATAAACTGTTGGCCGTGGCTTCAGATGTGACCCTAGAGCATTTAATATATGGTACTTGCATTATGTTACTGATTTGGCTTATAAGTGGGTGAGCAGGCACATCATGTGGTGTGAGTGCTCTGCTTCTTTGCTTTGATGACCAGTGTAACATCTGCAATATCTTTTGGTGTGTTTGGCAGCCTCAGTGCAGCAGTGAACTGAAGATGCTTCTGGAGGTCGTCATCAGTGAGCAGTCTAATCTGTACTGCCCCCCCATGTTTATGTTGCAGTGTCCAAGCTGGATGGTCAGCCATTCCATGGATGCATTAAAACATACTTTTGCTTCTTAAGATTAGGCAACAAAGTAATAGTATTTTGTTTAGTTGTGGAGAAAAGATTGTCTTAGTAGCACAAACTAAGAAAACAGAGACTCGCTAATTCACTGGTGGAATGAAGACTGCCAGTGATTCTGAGAGACTGTCTAATTCACTGCTGACCATCATTTACAGACAGTTACATGTAAAGAGAGGTTTGCCACTATTGGAAGAGGCAAACACTAAACAGTAGGCCTTCCCATTGTTCACTTGTTGCCCCCGTCTTTCTCTGTGTATGTTCTTCCTACTCTTACCTTGCTCTACCCATTTTATGATATCAGTGGGGCTATGTAATCATCTTTCTGGGAGGGGGAATGTCATTTTTATTTATTTTTTATAAGATTTTACAGAATATTATGACTGTCACAGTTATGCTTTGCATTTGTTTTAGGGAGGGACAAATGTACTATACAGTTGTCTTTATGGTGACCTTATTAAACGATTAGATATACCTTGTAAGTACTCTGTAAGGATTTGAGAAGAGGTTACTCTTGCTTTATTGGTACAGCCATTCATTTTGGGAGACTAAAAATCGTATCTGTGTTACAGTTGTGGGAAAAGCTACGGTGGCTGTGTTACCGCTCTTTTAGAATGATTCTCAGTGCGTCTAATCTTTACTCAAAATCACATGTAGAGTCAAAGTTTATACTTTTGAGATGAATGTTGCTAAGGACAGAAAACTCTGTAAGGCAGGATGGTGATAGAATAAGTAGCAGAGATCCTCAGCAGTTTTTTTTATATTTCAGCAAATGGCTGCCAGAACAAACTGTACATGTTTAGCAGTTAAGAATGTCTTTTGAGCAGCTTTACTACAGTGAGTTTTCTCAGCAATTAGCATTGGTGTTTTTGTTATTAAACATTTTTGTGGGTGGGGTCTTTAAATCATAGTAAAAACTTAGTGTTGCTCCCCCACAAGGATTTCAACTTTAAACCAATTTAACAGCATGTTGCTTTCTGATTAGTTGGCATATTAGTGCGGGCTATAGCCACACTGTTGCAACAGACCATTTCTTATGTGGTATTAATAAGCCTGTATTTAGCTGGAGCTTTGTTTTCAGACTAGTATATTGCAGGTTGACTGCATGAGCATTGCCAAAGTGTATTTGACGATTCTTGGTAAGATTATTTTTATTATTATTATTACTGTTTTGCAAGGCGATTTCATCTTCATTTTTTTTCTATCAGTGTAGTGACACATTTCTTTTAATTTCAGCCCTCACAAGGTTAGAAGGTAAACTAGTATTTTACTTGGGGTATAGTGCTGAGTCGCCTCCTTTTTGATATATATAATTCTTTGACCTCCCACCCATAAACCTGGACTTGTGGTTAACCAAGTTTGTTGATGACTGTAAGATGGGTGTCCTTTTCCATTCCTCCCTGGCCATGGAATCTTTACAAGAACTAATCCTTACAAGCCAATATTATAATAAAAAAAAGCTGATACTAAATACAGAAAAGTACAGTATTGTCACGTTTGTTAAAAACTGTCATGTACACTAATAGCAAAGCCAGTAGTGCCCTACTTCAAGCAGATATGGTGGTCCAGGATCTTGGTAGACAACTCCTCCTTCTACTATCATGTAACGTAGTAGGCAAGAAATACTTCTATATAACACAGCTAATACCTAAAGTCATTTTATCCATATCAAAACAAGTTATCTTCCCACTCTGTTCCTCTCTGATTAGGACAACTGCAAAGAATAATGCCCCTTTGGTATGTGCCTATCCAGACATTTCTCAAAATAGAAAGAGCCTAGAAGTTCCTAACTAAAAAGAACTTAGTAGTTCAGTGGCCTTTGCCTATGATGGTAGGTTGAAGTCCTGTCACTGTCAATCTCATAAACTTCTACATGGAAATCTGTCTTGTATTCCATGCCAATAAGGACCAATCAGTAAAAACAAAATGAAAACTCCAGCAAAGCTAGAACGTCCACTGAGTGACCTCCCAAACCTCTTGTATCAGAGGCACATGGAATCTATGCAAATGATCCTTATGAATAGCAGGTGTTTCAGCTAATTGGCGATTCTGAATGCCCATGCCTTGTTTCGTCATTTTAATGGACAGTGGGTTTGGCTTTATTGGCCTGAAATTGTCCATTAAAATGACAAAACAAGTCATGGGCATTCAGAATAGCCAATTAGCTGAAACACCTGATGTTCATAAGGATCATTTGCATATATCCCATGTGCCTCTGATGCAAGAAGTTTGGGATGTCACTCAGTAGAAATTCTAGCTTTGCTGGAGTTTTCATTTTGTTTTTACCGATTGGTTTTTCAGTGACCTTCTCGCTCATTGTTTTAGTTTGTTGTCTGGGATATTTTTGCAGTGACCCTAATGATAATGGACATCAGCTGGGTATAACAGCCCTGTATTTCTAATTCTTAGTGAAACACAATTTGTGCTGTGCTGATGAGGTCATAACAAGGTCAAAATATGCATATGCACAGCTAGTGGGCTTTGGCTTTATTGCCTTGTAATTCTCCATTAAAAAGGCTAAGCAAGCCATGAGTATTCAGAATCGCTAATTAGCTGAAACAGCTGATGTTCCTAAAAAGCAATTGTTGTACCATAACATTCCATCTGTGTTGTAGATCTTTGTTCATTCATTACTATTAGGACTTTGGTTCTGTCCTCAGAACCGATACAGCCGTTTCCAAGCTCGTGCCAACCAGAAACTCTCAGCTAAGACCTACCCATAATGCCCCTCTCCTAGTTACTCCAGATCGAGTTTGCTCACCCCTATATAATAAACGAAGTAATAGAAAAATACTAGAAGGCTCTCTCTGAGCAAATACTCTAACCAGGAGTTCCTAAAGTCCACCAGGAGTCCAGGCCAGGGGAAGGAGGGTGGGAAGTAATGAATGAACAAAGATCTACAACACGGATGGAACGTTATGGTAAGACATAACATCTTTATTTGATATTTGTTTATTCATTACTATTAGGACTGAGTCCCCAGCAACTTGAGTCCTGGGTAGCCCTAAGGAAGGATATTCCTGAGCACCATAGAACCAAAAGATGCTCGTCCCCTGGAGGCCATATCCAATTTGCAATGAGAGGTAAAGGTATGAGGTCTTGCCCAAGTGGCTGCTGCGCAGATATCATCCATAGAGGCTCTGGAATGAAATGCTACAGAAGTAGCCATAGATTTGGTAGAATGAGCCTTTATTCTGGGAGTTAAGGATAGCTTATTCTGTTGGTAGATAAAGGTAATGATGTTTCTAAGCCAGGAGGATAAAGGAACTTTGGAATCGGGTTTACCAAATCTGGGTCCTGCAAAGGCCACAATTTATTTTCTTGAAATATTTAGTCCTGTCCAAATAACAACAAAGTTGCCAATGCACATCAAGGGTGTGCAAAAGATACTCCCCTCTATTAGAATGCTGAGGGAAGAAAGCCATCAGGTCAATAGATTGGTTAATGGAAAATCCAGAAATTACCTTGGGCAAGAAAGAAGGGTCAGTACGAAGGGACACCCTATATCCATGTGGAAGATCAAGTAAGGTCTCTTGACATTCAAGGCCTGCAGCTCCGATACTCTTCTCGCTGAGGTAAGTGCTACTAGAAGTAAGGTTTTCCATGACAAAAATTTTAAATCACATGAATCAAAGGGTTTGAAAGGAGGACCTATGAGAGACTGAAGCACCGAAGTCAAGTCCCAGGGTTCTAAGGGAAGCTTGACCGGAGGTTTAACATGTAATACTCCTTTCAAAAATGTCTTGCATAGGCGGTGTGACATAATCGAAGAATTATCAAGTCCATTATGAAAATTGGCGATAGCTACTAAATGTACAGTGATCATCGATGCTGAGGCTCCTGCGTGTAAAAGAGTAGTAAGGTATTGTAGGATCTTTGGAATAGGCATAGAAAAAGGGTCTAAGCTCTGATCTTTGGCCCAAATAGAGAACCTAGTCCATTTGCTAGAATAAACTTTCCTGGTGGAAGGTTTGTGTGAAGCCAGAAGAATTTCACGAACAGGAGATGGGTTGTCAGGCATCCTGGCAATCACTGGAAGTGGAGGAACCAAGCTGTGAGCTTGAGACTGTCGAGGTTCGGATGAATCAGTCCCTGAGGATGAGATAACAGGTCTTGGGAATGATCCAGGATCCATAGGCTGTGAATCAGATGAGGCCATAGAAACGGGAACCAGATTTGATGGGGCCAGTAGGGGGCAATGAGGATCACTTTGCTTCTCAACCTCTGAGCTTTCTGGAGAAATTTTGGAATGAGGGGAAATGGGGGAAAGGCATACAGAAGACTCGGGGGCCAATCGTGCATTTGATCATCCCTCGGGGGTTCCTCCTGAGGGGGGATCAGGACAAAGTAGCTTCTGTATTTGCAGTTTAGGGGGGAAGCAAACAGATCGCAGCAAGACTTGCCCCAGCGTTGGAAGATCCAATCCGCTGTTACAGGGTTGAGGGACCACTCATGAGGCATCAGGATGTTCCTGCTCAGATTGTCCGCAATAAGGTTGAAACTCCCGGGAATGTGCATTGCTATAAGAAAGCAGTAGGAAGCTATCGCCCAGTACCAAATCCTCATGGCTTCCTGACACCGGGGGGGGTAAGACCTGGTTCCGCCTTGCTTGTTGATACACCAGATGACTGACATGTCTGACTGAATTGCAATGGTCCCAGAGGGTAAGGATGCATGGAACACTTGCAATGCTAAGAGAACTGCCCTTAGTTCCAGGACATTTATTTGCAAATTGGCCTCCATGGGGGACCAGGTGCCTTGGACCGTCTTTCCCTGATATACCCCCCCCCACCCTAACAGGGAAGCATAAGTGGTCACCGTGGCTGTGGGCTGCGGAAGACGATGATCAACACCAAAGATTCGGTTGTGGCTTCATCCACCATTGCATTTCTTCCTTGCAACAATTTGTAAGATGTATCACATGGTCGAGTGGGTGAGTTAGAAATGACCATTGTGCGGAAAGGAGCCATTGCAGGATTCTCATGTGCAGCCTCGCCAGTGGTGCTAACATAATGACAGCTGCCATGGAGCATGGGGGCTGTTGAGAGACCGAATGGCAGTGCCTTGAACTGGTAGTGATTGGCTCCCAGCCAGAAGTGGAGAAACCTCCAGGAGCGGTGCTCCATCTTTATGTGGCAATACACTTCCTGGAGGTCTATAGAGCACATCCAGTTGTCCCTCTCTAGGAAGGGAAAAATGGACTGTACCGTGACCATCCGGAATTTTTGAGGTTTGATAAATTTGTTCAATAGGCTGAGATCCAGGATTGGTCTCCAGTCCCCTGAATTTTTTGGCACTAAAAAGAACCTAGAGTAAAACCCGGATTCTGTCTGGTCTGGTGGGACTGGTTGGATGACTCTTTTTCGTAGCAGCTTTTCTATTTCTAAGGCTGCCAATTCCCTCTGATTAGGTGGTACATTGGGGATTTGTTGACTGGTCTGGGAATTAAATCAAATGGTATTTGGTAGCCTCTGGATATTATTCTCTGCACCTAAACATCGGTAGTAATAAGATACCATGCTGGTAGGTGCAGAGAAAAATGACCCCCGATTGCTTCCAGAGGAAAGCAATCGGGCCGCTGCTCAGGAGCGCTGGTAGAGTCTGCCAGAGAGAGAATCTCTAGCGCCCTGGTTATGCAGACTCCCTCTACCCCGAAAGGGGAATCTTCCATATGAATTGCCCCCTCTGCCCCGCGGGGATTGTTAACTGCGAGTGTCACAAAATGATCCTTGGGATTTCTTGAACCACATGTTTTCCTCCCTCCTGGTACCTGGAGTAGGACCTCTGGGGGTTGGAAAAGCGTATTCCCACAGCAGACAAGGTCTTTCCATCTTCCTCACTTTGTGCAAGTGTGTCTTGTACTTTGGGTCCAAAAAGTGCAGATTCGTCAACAGGTGCATTGATGAAGGAAGATTTAAAGGAGTCTGCCAAGTCACAAAACCGCATCCAAGCATTACGTCTCATGACAATGTCTGATGGGCAGCTCGAGCTGCCCCCTCGGTGGTGTGAGATATCAAATGCAATGAAGAGTTTGAGATGGATTCAAGGGTAGCTAGCTGTGAGGTGGCAGTGTCACCCACCTCATCAGGCAGTACCCCCACCAAAGAGGAAGACATTTCAGAAATTAGGTCTCTTTGGAGGCGAGTAAAGTGTGCCAGATAGTTCAGTGACTGAATGGCGAAGGTCACTGAAGCATAGGACCGCTTCCCTAGTCTGTCCATGGTCCAGGACTCCCTGTTCGGAGGATGGACGGATGGACAGTGGAACAGTTTTCTGCCAGTTCCCTCTTGGTGGCCACTGCCACGACCATAGAATCAGCTGTCAACTGCTTGGACTAGAGGGGCTGGTCTTCAGGTGTAGATAAAAATTTTTCTGGCCTCTGGGGGGCAGGTTCTACATTGTCCTGGGCCTTCCAGGCATGCTGCACAATGAGCTTAAGGTCATCTGCCGGTGGGGTCACCCTGAAATTAGATGGCCAGGCACGGAAGGCCTGCAAGAACACAGATTCCTCAGAAGAAGGGTTAGAAGACTTCCAGTCTCCCCGCTGTTTGAGGATTTTGAGAATGTCTCCAAATGAGACTTTGGGGGAGACCATGGGGACCCTTCCCCTAATCACAATCACTGTCTTTGGTGATAGATTCCTACAGAGAATCAAGGTGTTTACTCTTGCACCGTTTCTTCCGGGGTGGCTCCCCAGTGGGATCTTCTGAGTAGGACTCCGGAGAAGGGGTTCCCTTCAAAGGGGGGGGTGTTGCAACTCCCGTGCCCGGGGTCCCGAAATAGAGGGTTGGGAGAGGTGCATGCTGGGGGGGGGTTCTGATACTGATGTCATTGGTGCTGACTGCGAGCCTACGGAGTCAAGGACCCTCTCCGTCACCTGGACAGCAGGCCCACCCGAGGAGGGATGGGAGCCTTGAACCGGGAAGGACAGCCTCTGAACCGGGGTCACACCCTGCCCTCAGGAGCCCACCTCCAGGTGAAGAGCTCCAAGATGACTGGAAGCAGTTGGAGCCATGGACATAGACTGCGCCAGCGAGAAAATGGGCGCCAGCTAGGTACCAAGGTACGGATGGTCCAAGCACTGCTCAGAGAGAGCATCGGCTCCACCGGAGACGATCCAGCAAGGGTGGTTGGTGCCGACGGGAAAAACTGCTGTTGGAACCAAGACAGTATGCACCGGAGTGGACATCGGTACCGAAATCTCCGGGATCTGGGTAGAGGCTGGAGGAGGATGAACAGGGGAAGATGTGTAAAAGATTCCGAGCCAAGAGGATCGGAAGGTCTAGCTGGAATGGGCAATTCCCTAGCCGCCGGAAGCTGGTCCACAACCCACACTAGATCTAATTCAGAAAACCTCCTAGTGGATCTAAAGGAGGCTGCTGAAGGAGAATCAAGTCTTTCTAGAAAGGGGCTAAACGTCTGCCCCAAAAAAGGCTCGTAAGTTGGAGAGTATCTTGTCCTTGGCAGATATTAGAGTTTTGGAGCCGATGGAGCCGAAGAAACTGTCGGCACCATGTCCGGGGATGGTGCCAAAGCAGGTACAGTCATAGGAGCCAATGTCTGATCCAAGGACGGCACCGAAGTCAGTGGTGCCGAAGTTGGAACTGAAATTGGGGTGAATATCATGGACAGCACTGAGGGAGAAGATGCAGACCCTGATGCCAAAAAGGTCGCACCAAGAGTGCTGGTACAGAACAGAGCCACCTCTGTTCTGTCAGTGACGGAGATGCAGGAACCGAGTGACTCAGTTTTTTTCCTTATGTTTTTTGGTCTTTGGAGGGGTTGAGACCTCCGACCCAGGTAGAGCCTCCGAAAAAAGTGTTGTGATTAAACCTTTTAAAATAAGCTTATTTTTTATGATGTTCATCGTGTTTCACTGTTGCAGTCATCACTGTAGGGTTCTCCTTGCCGGCAGGCAGTCCTCGGTCGGCCAGAATCCCAAATTCTGGGTCCGGCGTCGGCTGTTCTCCTACACTCCCTGACGTCAGGAAGGCAGGAGTACAAAGGTACCAGCCAACGCCATTTTCTCCAGTCTTTCTTGCCGTGCGGTGAAAACAGTTCGCAAGTGCCGGTCGGCTGACTCCTGATTACCTAAAACGAAAACTTCAGTCCGAAGACTTCTTCCTCATCTCAAAGCTAAGTACCCCGTTGGGAAAACTTTTTTTTCTTGCTCCACTCCGATGTCAGAAAAAGTTAATAATTGCATTTGTTGTGGGAAGCAAATACCTCTTAAGGATTTCCATTCTTACTGCATACCTTGTTTAGGCCCTGATCACGACGTTGTTAGCTGTCAGTTCTGTGCTAGGTTTAACCAGCGTATGATAAAACGATGGTACGACTTCGCCTTTCATTACTTCGGCAGGCGGTTCAATTATAAGATGTCGTCTGAGTCTGCTCCGAATTCCGCAGCTCACAAACGACGAAAGGACAAGGATAGGCCTCCGAGGTCCAAACTAGCACAAATGTCAGTCAGCTTTAATATGATCCACACCCAAACAATAGACACAACAAGCATGTGTATCCGAGTTTGGCATCTTATGCCCACACTTGCCACGCTGTGTAAACCCCAACTTAACTTTGTTTGACATACTAAGGCAACAAGGCTATCCTATAGAAAAAAAAAACAAAATAAGGAAGAGAAAAAGTTGAGAGAATACCAACGATGGTATTTAAAAAATACCACAAGTGGTAAGGAAGGGCCTGTCAAAGGCAGGAGAGAGGGACAGTACCAGTAATGGTAGAAATTAAATTACCAAGGTAAAGGGTAGGGAATAGAATTAGGTTATAGGCGACAGTGAGAAAAAGCTAAATTGACTAAAAAAAAGTTTGAAGAGAAACTATCTTAATGACAATTTTCTACTTGGCTTTGAGAGAGATGGCTAGCACATCTGACTAGGAACGTGGCAAACGAGATCTGGAGCAACTAGGAGAGGGGCATTATGGTTAGGTCTTAGCTGAGAGTTTTTGGCTGGTGCGAGCTTGGAAACGGCCATATTGGTCCCGAGGACCGAACCGAAGTCCTAATAGTAATGAATAAACAAAGATTTACAACATCAGATGGATCATTTGTATATATCCCATGTGCCTCTGATTTGGGAGGTTACTCAGTGGAAGTTCTAGCTTTGCTGGAGTTTTCATTTGTTTTTACTGATTGGTTTTTCAGTGACCTTCTCACTCATTGTTTTAGTATGCCACTAAGGACCCAAACTTTCTTGAACTCTTGCATTTCTGCAAAACAAACATCCACAAACACTAGAACTAAGGAGGTAAAGCTCCACCAAAATGTAATAAAAGATGTTGAAGCAGTAGATTTATCACTTAATTATTACTCCATTGCTGGAGCAAGTTACCTATTCATGTAAAACAGACTGATACTCTTGCATCATTTCAGTAAATAAGCAGTCCCTGGTCGTAGAGGAATCCATTTTGTTCTTTCTGAACATAGATGGCTTGAGGTCTAACAGACAACATGTTTTAAATGAAGCTTGCTTTTTAAGCGTCAGTTCCGAGGTCAGATCTCTTCACACTAGTTCTTTGAAGAGGGATCATGATTTTCATGCTGTTTCTATCCAAAGTAAACAATTACCAATGAATTTAACAACCATGCATTTACAAAGATTGTTTGGAAATTGCTTGATTCTTTCTCCACTGATTACATTTAATTGTTCAGTTAGATAGCGCCCTCTCCCCATTAGCCACCCAGCTAATATTTCAAGAAGTGATATTAAGTTTGAAGACTTTCTGTTTCTTTCTTCACTCTGATTCTGCAGTTTCGTGTTGAAGTTTCTATGGCTTTCTTGCAGCTAATGTCCAAATATTTTCAGTAATTTTCCTAAAAGGATGATATTTTCAGTTAAGGAAAGCTGAAACACCAAGTTTTATGAGTGAAACTGTGTGCTTAAGCATTTAGATGCGTTTTCTGGTTTTAAAGACTTAAACAGCTGGATCAAATTGATTTGGCTTAATCTAAAGTTGTTTCAGGCCTACCAGATTTTTTTATTATGCAGAAAAGACTGCATTATTTTCTTGCAAGCTCTAAAAGCTTTAAATCATCTCTTGTTTAATTTACAAGAATGACATGCTTTCTCTGTTCATGTCTTTGACCTGAAGGTGCTGGTATGGATTCCCATAATGTGAACGTGATTAAATAGTTGAGCTGTTTTTAACCTGCCCTCAGCTTTTGTGTTTGTTGATCAAACTGCCTACTTTTCTTTCACTTAATTGTGTACTGGTGCAGTGATTAGAAGGGGGATTGGCCAAGATGACACTGAAGGACTAAAGGTTTTTTTTAAGAACATAGCTCTTTTGTTCACTGCTGGAGCATTTATTCGTCCTAAATCACTCATCCTTATTGGTTACCTAGAGTGTAAGAAGAGGAATAGACCGTTTTCTTTTGTCAACTGAGTGGCTTTTGGATCTGGTAATATTCTTTCATTGGACTGCTAAACAGTCTGGCCTGTCATCAGTGGAGTAGCTAGGGGGGTGAGAGGGGCAGTTTGCCACGGGCAGCACTGTCACATTTAATTTTAATTTAAAAAAATTACTGTGTTTTTAAGGGTGTTCTTTAAGAACAGTCTGGTGGCACACACAGTCGCATCACATCTGTGCAAGCATGGTCACCCACACATGTGAAATTTAACATTCACGGAAACCTGTTCATTACTGCCTAGTAAGTGTTCAAATCAGTTCACAAGGTTGTTGCTGCTTTACTTGTTAAGGGTATATGAGTGTGTATGAATTGCAGGTTCCTGCAAGGGCTAAGAGGTTGGTGCACAGAATTCGTTCATTGCAGTGTGTGCGCATGTGTGTGTGTAAGTAAAATGCCTTTTTAAATTTCTCCATCTCTTTTGGGTTTCTAATACCATGACAGGAATGAACTCCATTCCTAAGTCAAAGTACGATTAAAGTTCATGAAAGTAGTATTGTTTCAATCTTTGTCAGCCAGAAGTGCTCTTCGCAGCACCGGCAATGTGCCCAGTAATGATTCCTTCTGAAATTCATATGGAGTTACATGTATTGGTAGCATATCTAAATACGATTTTAGAATTTTTTTTTTTTTTTTTTTTTTTTTTTAGAAGACCCATTGCTTCTACTACTATTGGAGCTCTGGGTATCTTTCTTCCACATTGCTCTTATTTCTGCCTGCAAATCCTGATATTTTATGACTGTGTCTCTCTGTATGCAAGACACTGTAGTCACTGCTTGTGTCTATTTCAGTGACCAATGCTACTTTTGTCTTGTCTTGGACCACTATATCCATTTTTCTAACATTTGTCTTTTGAACTGTTTGTAATGGATGATCCCATGTGATGTAGATTTCATCATTTTCTATGATGCTTTGTGGCTCATGTTTCCAGTGTTTTTCAGCCACTTCAGTACCAAAATGTTTGCCCAATCCCCAGTGCAACAGTCTTGCCACATTATTATGCCCTTCATTTGAAGTCTTCTTGCCATTAGTATGTCACAACCAGCAACGTGGTGTGCAACTGTTTCCAATTTTGTTTTACAAAACCTACAGTTGTCTGTTTCTCCCACATGTTCAGTGGACTTTATAAATCACTGTCTTGGGCTGCCAGTATTAACCTTTCATCTCTTGGTTTAAATTTGCCTCTCCTTAACCATTCTTGCGTTTGTTCTTGATCAACATGAGTTTCTTCTAGAGGTTTTCAATAATTGCAACTATATTTATGCGTTTTCCACATTTTATATATATATATATATATATATATATATATATATATATATATAAATATATAAATATATATATATATATACACACACACTGCGGTGGTGGTGCTGCAGTAGCACTGTCGCCTCACAGTAAGACGTTGTCCTGTTCGATTCTCAGCTAGAGCATCTTCTGTGTGGAGACATGCATGAATGGGTGTACCTTCATTGAAGGTTGTGCTTCAGGGCCGGCAACTCTGCACGTAAAAATGTACTGCCAGTCATTAGCGGACTGGAGTTCCGCTGTGGCGACCCCTAACCGGGAAAAGCCGAAAGACACAACAACACACACCCATATATATATATATATAATATGTGTGTGTGTGTGTGTATTTTTTTTTTGGCACGTTCAGCTGCTGCCTGATTTTTATTTACTGTGGTATAATTTCCATTCCTGCTTGATGCCGATATGCTTCTGCTAGCCTAAGCAGGAAAACCATCTTAGATTTCTTCTCCTTTTGTTTCAAAATTTTCATTAAGTTTGGGTCTTGTGACATCAGCAGATGTATGCAGAGTCCCACGATTGCAAATCTATACATGTAATCAATTTCTGGGAGGCCCATCCCTCCTTCAGAATGAGGAATATATAGTCTTGGTATGCACTGATTTTTATAAATCATTTGGCGAGCATGGAACATCCTTTTTGTTTTCCTATCTAATCTAGCCAACACGTTTTGGGGCCAGTCAGATACTTCAAAACTGTCAATTAGGACAAGAAGAGCAAATTGGTTTATTGCTTGGATTTTGTTCCTAGATGTCAATGCTGTTTTCAGGATTAATTTAAGTCTTTTAAAGTATTCCTTACCAAGTTTTATTCGCATTTGTTTCTGTTTTATTGTTGAACCTTCATCAATTCTCAAATATTTATACACTCTCTCTTGCTGTAGTTTATTTTATATCACATTCTTGTCCCACACTGATTTTTCTTGGTGCTGCAGTTTTCTTGCTTTTAAGGTTTGTTTTGCACATTTATCAAGACCAAATGATATTATATCATCTGAAAAAGTTTTGACAACTTGCAGTTGTACTTTCAATTCCTTGTCTAAGGAGCTATACAGTTTTAAATCATTGAAAAAGAGATACATTTCTTTGCGTGTATGAGGTACGAGTTTGGTGCACAGAATTCGTTCATTGCAGTATGCGTAAGTGTAAGTAAAATGCCTCAGTTAGGAATACCTGGTGGTTAGTATTACTCAGGCTCAAACCCTGTACCTTAGGTAGAAGAAACAAGAACCTGCAGTCTCTCCCACTACCACCACTTGTGATTCAAGGAATTGAGTCCATAGCTCTCAACTGTCTAGATTTTCCTAGAATGTCTGGATTATTTGGTTCATTCTTTTTCTGTGTTCCTCTTAAAATTTATGGTTTTCTGGCAAATCAGTGAGGACTGAATTCAGTAAGTGACAGCCATTTAAGTTTCAGTCTTTCAGGAAACACATGGTAACACATTTTATTCTAGCAACTTTCTAAGATTATACAAGCAAAGTTGAAAATGTGTCTCTGGTTTTGTGCCTTTGCCCCCCCCCCTATAATTTTGGCTTTTTCCAGATTTCTTGTGCTGTAAAGTTGAGAGATATAGTTGTGTCAAGTGCATTTTACAAGGAACTGAGAGATTCAGGGGAAGAGAAATGTAGTGCTGCTTATACTTAGTCTCTTTGCAACATGCAATTGTTTAGCAAATGATATCAGTATTGTGTTAAAGTATTTAAAAGCTTGTTAGTAGCACAGCATGTAGTATGCTTACTTTTTGATGCAGAAGGCGATATGTTCTACTCCCACAGTATGTAGATGGATTGCTAATACTGTACTGTGTTGTAAGGTGTTTCCTGCATATATCCTCATTTGGAGGAGATACCTAGTAACTATGAACTTGTTAGCAGTTTGCCAACTTAACATTTTTTTAATGTAACATAGGCAATTTATTCTTCAAGCAACAGGCACTTTATTTGTAGATGAAACAATGAAATATAAAGTTGTTTGCTAGCAGGAACCTCTTCATTTGTTACAAATCTATGTAATGTGGAATTATTTAGATGACTTTTACTTCTGCAGAGATTGTGCATATTTATTGATACTGGTGAATTGCAATGACAGAAGTTTGATTAGACTTTTATGTTGGAAATATTCTGAATTGTGCAGTTTCGTCGTCATTGGTTCATGCATTCAATTTCATTGCTTACTGAAGAAATGTTCAAAAAAATTAATTTAAAATACTGTCTAACAAATGTGCTGTATTATACAATTAATATAATTTAATACACTCAAAAAGGTGAATCAAATGGCACATGTATGTTTGCATGGTCTTAAATATGAGTGCAAGGGGCCTGTGATTTGAAAACAGCCAAAAGGTAAACTTTATCCGCCACTGGCCAGATGCATTTTCTTTGAATGTGGGTTTCAATGAATGAGTTTCAAAGGCAGAGAAATTTTAGTTCTGTTTTCATTTTGAGACTGTATTACTTTGTTTAGCAGATGTTTATCACTGTTTGTGCTATAAAATTTAAAACAAAAGTTTTATATTAAATCCAAATAGTCGTTGTAGAGGTAAAGCATAAAACAATATGCATATTACAGTGTTTGTGGTAAATGAGGAGAAGTAGTTAAGTAATGGGACACTGGAATGGCTGCAGGGGGGAGGGCTGTGTATGGGGGGCATTTGATCATGATTTTGTGAGGGTAGAGGGGCAGCAAACTCTGACAGCCCCAGGCGGCACAAACTCTAGTTACACCACTGCCTATCATGCACTCTGATTAACATATCCATTTGTTTGATGGTTCCGCATGCCAGGCTGTATTTATATTTATTGACATTTGTTTACTGGAAAGTCTGACTGAGTTATAATCCAAACATTTTCATCAGATGCCCAGGGAGAAAAGCTCCAGATACATATGGATAAATCATTGATCTGAAGTAGTTAACTTAATTTGTCAGCAACCTGTGGGTTTCAGATCCGACATGGATCTGAGCCGGCAGCATACCAAGCAAAAAGATCTGAGCTCCAAGCTCCTCCCCCTACCCATACTACACTGCAACCTCCTTCCAATCCCCAGATCTCGTTTGCCATGGCTTTGCCAGCATGGGATTTTTGAGCTCAAGTTTGTCAGGGTTTTTCGAATTTTATTGGTCTGTGTGTGCCTTATATATATATATATATATATATATATATTTCCTCGTTGGATATTTGCGTTTTGTGAGTTAGAAAGTTGTTAACGGTCTGTCAGTGTAGGCCCCCCCCTTCCTGCCCGTAGAATGTGTGTGTGCGCGCGTTTGTCGGAAAGTCAGAAAGTGACTTTCTCTAAGTGCACAGTGTGTGGCCACAAGTTGTCACCAGCCGGCGGTCACACTGTGTGTAGTTTGCTTCTGGGTGCCTCATTTGTCATCCGGCTGCAAAAGAGGCTATTCTGTTCCCTTTACAAACAAGCCCCCTTACACAAGGTGCTTCCCGGATGTCCCACCCGTTCAGAGGGATGTAGCGGCTTTGGAAATACAAAAGCTGCTAGAAAAAAGAGCCATCCAGCAGGTGCCCCCAGACCAGTTTGGATCAGGCATCTATTCCAGGTTCTTTTTGGTGCCAAAAAAGAAGGGGGAACCTAAGGCCGATTCTCGACCTATCAGCAATGAACCTGTTCATTGCCAAGGCAAAGTTCTGGATGGTCACGCTTCAATCCATCTTGCCCTTCTTGCAGGAAGAAGACTGGTTGTGCTCGATAGGCCTCAAGGATGCTTACTACCTACCATATCCTGACGGGCAGGCGATCCAGGAGGTTCCTCCATTTTCGGCTAGGGGCCAGTGATTATCAATTCAATGTCCTACCCTTCGGTCTCACCACAACCCCCAGGGTGTTCACCAAGGTCATGGCAGTTGTAGCGGCCCACCTGAGACTTCAGGGCATACAGGTCTTCCCATACCTGGACGACTGGCTCCTCACCACTCCCACGAGGCATCTGCTCTTACTAGCCAGAGATTTCTTTCTCCAGATATCACCTCGGCTAGAGATCACCATAAATCTCAGGAAGTCTTCCCTACAACCTGTTCAAGTGTTAGACTTCATAGGGGCGAGAATGTATTCTCTTCAGGCCAGGGCATTTTTGACTCCAGACAGACTACACAGCCTGGCACTTAATGTGTTAGCGCTTCTGCAGTCCCCTGCACGCCCAGCAGAATTAGTCCCGAGAGCCTTAGGGTCGTTGGCAGCAGCTATCAACCTGATCCCTTTAGCTCATCTGCATATCAGAGTTTTACAGTGGACGTTGCAAGTTCAGTGGTCGATACTACATCAACCTCTAAATTTTCCGATCCCTCTGAGGAGAGTGTGCAGAAATTCTCATGTGGTGGCTCCGATCCCAGGATTTGCTGGAGGGACGTCCCTTTCTTGCTCCCCAACCCCAAGACACTGTGACCACGGACGCCTCCCACCTGGGGGGGGCACTGTTCGGGCAGGACTGTCCAAAGCACATGGACTCAAAGTGAGACCATTCTGTATATAAATGTTCTAGAGATGAGAGCGGTCCTTTTAGCATTGCAGGCCCTTCGTGCTTATTTTCCTCTGGGAACTATTGCGATCCAGTCAGACAATATGTCAGTGGTCTGGTATATCAACAAACAGGGGGGAACCAAGTCTTATCCCCTTTGTCGAGAAGCCATGAAACTTTGGGAATGTGCGATCTCCTCCAACCGCTTTCTGATAGCAATGAACATTCCGGGTTGGTCCAACATCTTGGCAGACAAATTGAGCAGAACTATCCTTTCTCCCTACCAGTGGTCCCTGAACCCTTGTGTAGCAGAACAGATCTTCCTCAAGTGGGGTCAGCCTTGCTGCAATCTCTTCACATCACCATCCAACGCAAAGTGCAGCGAGTTTTTCGCTCTAATTCCCCTGACGGGGGAAGCCCCCAGAGACGCTCTTGTTCATGCTCGGCCACCCGGTCTTCTTTATACGTATCCCCCACTCATGACAAAATTCTTACAGAAAGCTCGTCTGTTGGGGAGCAGAATTATCCTCATAATCCCATTCTGGCCTCAAGTCTGGTTTCCCTGCCTACGGTCTCATCTCATAGCTCCACCCTGGATCTTGGATCCCATTCCGGATCTGACTCGTCATCCGTCAGGAATGCTTCCTCCGAATCTGGACAGCCTGAAGCTCAGCCTGGCTGCTCCAGTTCCAGTAGTTGCTATTACTCCCGGTATCTCTTCCCCTGTTAAATCCATCTTGGTTGCGGCACATAATTCCTCTACCAGGAAAATTTACTGTAGCAAATGGAGACGTTTCTCCATTTGGGCTTCACAGAGATATATGGATCCTTTTACCGCTCCGATCCCAGCGATATTACACTTTTTGTCTCATCTTACAGCAAGGAGCCAACTCCTCTACAGTGAAGGTCCAGCTGGCGGCTATTTCCCACTTCCATGTAGGGGACAATTTAGACTGTCTCGCTGCTGCCAGAATTTGTAAGACCTTTTTGAAAGGCACTTTTCTTCTGAGACCTCCTATTAAGAATCTGTCCCCGCCGTGGGATCTGACTTTGGTTCTTCAGCCCTTAGTTGCGCCTCCTTTTGAGCCCTCGGCATCAGTTGACTTAAAATTCTTGTCATGGAGGATGGCTTTTCTGGTAGATATCACCTCAGCCAGGAGAGTGTCGGAGCTAGAGTCTCTTTGTATGAAACCCCCATATCTAGTGTTTCATAAGGACAGGTTGTCAATCAGGACTAATCCATCTTTTCTCCCTAAGGTTGCTTCTGAGACTAACATTAATCAGTCTATTAATCTGCCTGTTTTTTTTCCCCTAATTTTCAGAACAAAGGGGAATACAAACTTCATTTGCTGGATGTTCGCAGGCAGTTACGTTTTTATTTGCACAGGACGGCGGTCTTTCGTAAATCTGATAAACTTTTTGTTTCCTTTGCTAAGCCTTTTTTTAGGGAAACCAGTTTCAAAGGTGACTTTCGTTAGGTGGATTTCCCTTTGTATCCTACAAACATATAGAGAGCTTGGTTTACCAGAACTAGTAGGAGTTCATGCTCATTCTATGCGTTCTATGGCAACGTCTGCCGCATTCTGGTCTAGAGTTTCCCTGGATGACATTTGCTCAGCGGCTACCTGGGCGTCCTCTCACACCTTTATTACTTACTATAAACTGGATTTGGTGTCTAGAGGTAGGTCTTCCTTTGGCTCTGCAGTGCTCCGGAATATCCTTCCTTAAGGGCCTCCCAAGATTTTGGGTAGCTGGGGACTCTGTCCCACAGGTTGCTGATACAATGAAGTTAACTACTTCAGATAACTACTTCAGATAAAGAAGTTATGTACTCGCCATAACGTTCCATCTGAGTAGGTAAACTTCATTTGTCAGCAACTGTCCCTCCCTCCTTCCCCCTGACCTTGGCGGCTATTTCTGCTGAGCTCTATGTTCGGAGTTCATAAGCTTGATGTTTGTCCTTGTTCAGGGGTCTCAGGTTTTAGTTTGTTGGTTGTCACGTGTGGAGTGGCAAACTCTATCTTAGGATTGGAAGGAGGTTGCAGTGTAGTATGGGTAGGGGGGAAGAGCTTGAGCTCGGATCTTTTTGCTTGGTATGCTGCCGGCTCGGATCCGTGTCGGATCCGAAACCCTTAGGTTGCTGACAAATGAAGTTTACCTACTCAGATGGAACGTTATGGTGAGTACATAAACTTCTTTTTTAACAATGAAAAGTACCAGCAGGCATTATAACATCATAAAATTCAGTCACAAGCTGCACATGTTTGATACAATATCCTAGGAGAACCATAGTTTTGTTTTATTATTGATTTCTTTATCTATTTTAAAACCAAATAAAAACAATATGAAAAAAAAAAGAACTTCACAGTCGGATATGCAAAAGGGCAGAGAAATAACATCTCTGAAGTCTGCTATCCATTAACAGGAGAGGAAGGGTACAAGATCATAACCGAATTGTTAAAAGAGGTAGGGAATATTGTAAAAAGAAGGTAGGATAAGGTAGTAGAGGTGATGAGAAAAATGGAGGGAAAGGTATGACAGTAAGGTATATGGGTAGGAAGGGATGGGAAGAAGAGTTAGAAAGATAAGAGTGCTTCTCCCTGGAGTATTACAGGAGCAGATCCATGTTTTGGTTAAGTATTCTTTTATGGAACATTTGAAGGAGTGCAGGTTTGAGAGAATTTTTTTTTTGGCATGTGTTGCTTAGAAGGGAAAGACCATTCCATAATTTTGCAACAAACTAGGAGTAGAGGGTTATACCTGGACTTTTGTGGTTTATGGGTTGTGAGGAGGTGTTTGTGTGCAGAGATCTAAGATATCTATTTGGTACACAAGTGCCAGTTAGTGGGCTGAGGTCAGGATAAGCAAGAGGGGCATGGATGATATGTAATGCAATATATTGTCTGTATTGAAGGTGGAGGGGGAGTTTGAGCCAGCAGAAGGAATGTAAGGCTTTACAATGATGTGTTGCAAAATTGGCAGTTTGATTATAGCAGCTTTTAAGTTTGTTTTTTTGGGAAAGTCTGAAAATTTGCAAAGATTGAACCTTGATTTAATAGTGAGGGCAAGAGGTAGGTTTTGGCCAGTGTAATTTTGGTATGGGTGGTGAGGAAGTTGTTGTTCCTGTATAGGTTGCCTAGTTTTTGGTGTTTTTTTTTATGCTACTTTGTATGTGGATGTCGAATTTGTTTGTCATCAGTTATTACTCCTAGTAATTTGTTGTGTTGAACCAATTCTGTTTCTGTGTTGTGTGCAGGAAAGATTTTGAAATTTGTACTGAAGCAGTGTGGTTTGTTGGAGAAAAGGAGGAGTTTTGTTTTTTCTATAGTTTAGTTAAAGTTGAGCATTAGTGAGCCAGGCTTCTATGGATGACAATGCTTGCTGTGTTATATGTTATAGGTGAGTTAGTGTGTCTGATTTGCAGACAGTTTTGGAGTCATCTGTGTATTGTATTAGAGTACCTTCCCTGGAGGCTGTATGTAGGCAGTTGATAAAGACATGAAGTAAAAGTTGTCCAAGGATGGAACTTTGTGGTACACCAGTGGGGCTGATGAGATAGGAGGAGATAGTGCTGACATTTTATTGCTTTCTGCCTGTTGGGTAGCTAGAGAACCACTGAAGTGAAGCATGAGATAGACTAATAATGGAAAGCGAGTGAGAGACCATATCAAATGCTTTTGACAAGTGTTGGAATAATGCATAGAATTTGCCGTCTTCACTGGCTTTGTTGACCGTGTCCATAAAAGATAGAGCTGTTGAGGTGCTGTGGACAGGTTTAAAACCATGCTGCATGTGAGTGAGAAAGTGTGATGTGGTGAAAACGTTGGAGGTGTATGCATTTTTCTATAATCTTGGAGAGGGGGACAGGGTTGCAATGGGATGGAAGTTTGTGATGTCAGTGGAGTTGCCTCCCTTAAGAATGGGGATAACATGTGACATTTTCCATATGGTGAGGACACTAGAATCGGCTATGGATCTTTTTACTTAGGATGCTAACTGGGAATGCGATTGCACCTGCAGCCAGCTTTAGGAATTCTGGAGGGAGGTTGCTGAGGTACAATGGGGTTTCCGTTTTCATAGTAGTTTTTTTTTTCAGAGATAAAGGAATGCATTGCAACTTAAAAATGGGATGGGGGCATTTGGGTGTTAGTGAGAGGTGGATTTGGATTGTTTTGTTTTCCTAGGTTGAGAAGTGATAATATGGAGAACCAGAATGTTTTGGGGTTGTTTTATGGTAATCTTGAATGTGGGTGTCATAGTTTTTTGTAATTTTTTTCTGATTCCAGAATTGTCTGAATAGTTGTAGATTAGTGTAATTTTTATTCTTGGCCAAGTTGTCTCCCTTATGAATCGGGATAACATGCATGTAGTGGAGATGTTAGGCTAGAGATGAGAAGAAGGAAGAGAAGTGGGAGGTATGCATATACTAGCATTTGTCTCTGGGCAATGAAATACATTTTGTGGAGATCTTTCCTCCATTTTCCTATTCCATCTTGCGCTTTGATGATCGCTACATCCGACATTGGTTCATTTAGTCTGAAAGCTTTGGTCCTCTTCACAGATCAAGTAAGTACAATATTTTGACTTTCTGTCCATGTTTGCTTAGAGATGAGCACTTTAGGAGTCTTCAGCATTGATTAAATCATAACAAATGAGAGATATGCCACCCAACAATAGATTTAAGTGCTTTCAATTATCTACCCACTTCTACCAAAAAAGTCCCTGGATAACTGAACATGATGTCAGCTAACCTAAAAATGTTGCCAACCCTTTTTGTCATTTATTTCTTAGAGGTCAAAGCTAATATTAAGGGTTTGTGGCTAAACAAGTCTGCAGATTACTGCAAACTTGGTGCTTTTATAAAATCCCCAGAAGACGCACAGATCCTCCTGGAAGACCCATCTAAAACTAATAGCTCATGTCAAAACCATGGACTAAAACTAAATGCTAAAGTGTATAACTGCATCATTTATCAAGTAAGACTCCCCTTGTAACTTTCACATATGTTGACTGTGAACTGTCTTATGATCAGATTATTCACTGTTGCCAGGACTTCCGTTGTCATCATGCAGCTTATATCAAGAAGTATTACATCTAGATCCAGAGATGTAAGCATTGCACTGTACTCTGAGCTCATTAAGCCAATTGTTGAGTATAGTTCCCCTTTTAGTATTTTCCTGTAAAAACACCTGGCTCAAGCAGAACAACCACAGTACTTTTCATTAAAAAAAATCAAAGGCCTAAATTGTAAAAACTGTGCATACCATATCAAATTCTTGTCCTTCATAGTATCATACAGGCTACTGAGAGGCAACTTTGACCTTACATATAGAGCTTTAACACACTGTGTGCTCAGTCCTATGGCACATACACAAGTCCAATGTTATCTTAAACACCTGCTCGAGGATTCTCAATCTCGTTTGCAAAATAAATAGAACATGTTGGAGAGAGAGGTTTGTATCTCAGAAAATAGCGCTTCTGTGGAAATTCATCTACGCCAAATAAAGCAAAGTACTTTAACTCTGTTCAGACATAATTTGTATGAATGGATGGGTAACCACAAATTCACCTACAGTTTAGCACCCTTGTCCTTCATGGATTGGAGAAAAAAATGTAAATGCCACAAGATATCCTTTGTTTAACCCATCTCAGGGTTATTCATAAGGTAAAATTTAACAACTAAAGCTACCATGGAAATGCAAGGCTAGGCTTCTTAAGATCCCCACAGATCAATAGCCTAGTAAGTACTTATGAACCAGTTCAGATGTGCTCATAAAACTGCAAACAGCAGAAAATAAATTGAATGAAAAACTGAATATGAGGCTTCTCAGGAAGAACTGTTTCAAAAGTAGTAGAGTTGGATGAACGTGCAGAGAAAACTTGAGATTTTCTTTTGTACCAGAGAAATTGGAAGGGATAGACTGCATTAATTTTAGGAAACTACAAATAAGCAAATGGATTGGTATTCCACAACAGTATTTGTTAACTGAAAGTGCACACCATGTTGATGCTCCAAATTTGGTCATAAGAAAGGAAACAAGACGTATAGTAGTAAAGACCCAGTCATACCAACGGAAAGAGCTGCTCCTGACAAAATCATGGCAGAAGGAAAAAAATTAATAATTGGGGATACCACAGTGTTTATGGAAAACGGTTGTTCACTGTACTCCAGAAAGAGATGTAGATTTATCCCAGCAAGGATTTTCAAGAGGTAGATGTGATTGTCAGGCTGCTGTATCCATATGATCTGATGTTATCTTAGTCACCATTCCTCACGTTAGGATCTTGGATCCGATATCGGATCCGAGCTGGCATACTCAGACAACAGCTTAGCTCAAGCTCCTCCCTCCCATGATGCTCTGCTGCCCTCTAACCCTTTCAGATCTTGTTTGCTGCTTGATCTAGACAGATGCAGATTGCTCAGCTCCTCGTGGGTAGTAAGTAGATGTCTTTGTTTTGGGGATCTTACCCTTTCATTTAGTTTTTCCATTTGGGTAGTTAGTGTTTTTTTGCAGTTATCCCCCCCCCCCCCCCCCCAGTTTCAATGTTAGGTCATTCGGCGCCCTTTCCTTTAGGTGTTGTAGATTCTGTTAAATAGCTGTCTGTTGTTGTTAATAATAGTAATATTATTATTAATATTGTGTTTCGTGTTATTTTGTTGTTGTTTTGGACTGATTGGTAATTGGACTCCACACGTGTTTGGGGCTTGTTTTGGATTTCCCTTCGACTGCATTGTTGGAGTTTGAAACCATGTCGGACAAACCGTTGGGTTTCAAGAGATGCTTCTCATGTAGTCGGAAAATGCCCGTTTCAGACTCCCACTAGGAGTGTCGCTATTGTCTCGGTGGTGACCATCTGGAAGTTGAGTGCGTTATTTGCACTGCTTTCAACTCCAGAGCCTTGGTCGACTGTCGAAACAAATTGCTCATTAAAGGCCTAGTTAAAGGGGGCCCCTTGGTCACTGCTACCCCGATCAAAGCAGGCCTTTCAGGGGTGAAGAAAAAGGTTCCCTTCCAAATGAACCCCGGCTGTCAGATCCCAAGTGTTTGGATCTGACTCCACCTGGGGCGTTGTCAGATCAGCTCTGGTCCCAGAGCCTGTAAGGAGTCTACCCCTGGATCAGACTCCAGGTCTTTGGCTCCAACACTTTTGGTTCCCACCCCCAGATCCAAGGCTCCCAATTTGAGACCTGTGGATCTGAGGATGGGTGTGGTGACCACGGATCCAACCATCTCGGATCCGAGGGATTCTAGACCAGTTACCTCAGATCCTCCTTTTCTCTATGTTTCGAGCAGGTCTGATCCGAGGTCCGTGTCAGAGCCCATTGTGGTAGAGGAGTTTCCCTTGGAGCCCTTGAGAGCAAAACAGACGTTTTCCCCTCCTCGCAGGCCTCACTCGAGGGAGCACAAGAGGAGATCGTCTGAATCCAGACAGGGCTCCCCAGCCAGGTCCTCCATCTCCTCCAGATCGTCCAGGATTGTTTTTCCCGGTAATATGGATAGGATGATGCAGTCCTTCCTGAAAGCTCAGATGGAGTTGGGGCTTCTGGCTTCCCCAGCCCACAGGACAGGGAACCAGTCTCCCACTCGCTACTTAACCTCTCCTCATCCGACTTCAGTTTGGATTCCCAGGGACTGGTGTACAGAGGTGATGGGAATTTCAGGCCCCCCTTTGGTCCCTACCCCATCAGGATCGACAGTTGGTTCTGTTCCTCTGCCCCCATGACAGAACATCCTTCCTGCCCGAGCTGCAGATCCGGGGTCCATGGGGTTAGATTTGGGTCCAGGATTATCGGACTGATCTCTGCCCCTAGGAGCTTCAACTTTCAACAGCTGTGGGCCTGTGCTGTCCAGTGGAGTGGGGGTTCGGGGGGATCTAACCTCTCTTTGGCTTTAGTGTTATTGGCAGGAGAGGGGGATGGGACTTCCTCCAGCCCCTCCACTTTCTGGGTGGTGAAAAGGTCCTTTCTCTGTCAGAGCTACCTCCCCTGCCCATGGTCATCCTACCCAGCCCCAGTATTTGGACCTACTTATCCTGCTTCCGGTCAGCCCATTCGGTCTACCCTCCAAGGGGAGCCTATCCCATAGGGGTTCCCTCCTCTTCAGAGTCTTCCCCACAGTCTTCGGAGGAGAAAGTTCCGCGGAAGAGGACATGTAAGAGGAGACATCTAGACTCCCCCTTGGAGTCTTTAAATGAAGATACAGATGCCGTTCAAGGGGTTGGGTCCCCGAGATCTCTGCCCGAGGACGTCTCCTTTGGAGACCTACTCGAGATCCTTAAGGCCAAAGATGGTTGGTCTGCCCAATCGCCGTCCTCTGAGGAAACTGTATTTCTGGAGTTTTTTGGAACGGACCCATCTACCTCTTGGTTGTCCCCCCTGCTGACCTTATCAACCTCGTGGCCAGCAGGGTTTGGAAGAAGCCAGATACCGTGGAGCCAGTGCCTAAGAAAGCGGACAAGTTCCTCAGCCCTCAGCAGATAAAACTTTCTGGTCCAAGGCTGTCCCAGTTGATGCTATTGTGGTGGCCGCTGCCACTAAAACGGAATTGGCGGTGCAGAGTTCTGCTGTCCACCCTCCCAGTCATGAATCAAGAGCTCTGGACAGATTCGGAAAGTGGGTGTTTGCTTTGGCTTCCTTTAGCCTGCAAGCCTTAAATTGGCTTGCTCATTTCACCCATCTCCAGAGAGACTTGATTAAGGAGCTGTCCGCTTCCCTCATGGGGTCCATGTCTGAGGAGGAATTTAAGGTAGTTTCTCCCAAACTGGCCACCCTTCTTTCGGTAGCTAATTTGTCCATGAAGCATATTTTCAACACAGCAGAAGGGTCCTCGTGAGCGGTGGGTTCAGGCATTGCCATTAGGCGTCATGCCTGGCTGCACCTAAGTGGGTTTGCAGAGGTCTTCAAGACATCGTTTATCAATGCCCCCTTTGGTTCTGCTCTTTTTGGTCCCAGCATAAAATAGATGTTGACCCACAGTGAACAGGAAGAGAAGGCGTTATTGGCAGTCGGGATCAGATTTTTTTACCCCTCAAAGGTCCTTTTCTAAAACCCCAAAAAGGAATAAGAAAATGTGGTTTCATAAGGTGCAATATTCCTTCCAGGATGTTCAAGACGATTCCTCTTCCAGGGGACGGGGAGGAAGTTTCAATGGCAGACGCTGCCTCAGGGGCAGAGGAGGCCCGCAGAATCAAGGTTCCAGGGAGCCCTTTTCTGAGAAACCTTTTCAGCATCCCTGAGGTGTTGCCCGACTGTCCTTCCCTGGAGACAGTTGGGGGTCTGTTGTCTGTGCACCCTCTAGCCAGGGCAAACTGACAGGCCAGGAGATTTCTCTGCTTTTACTTGGGAGCCGATCACTTTAATTTCAGGGCCCTGCTTTTTGATCTCACCTGAGCCCCCTGGGTGTTCACCAGATGCATGGCAGTGGTGACAGCTCATCTGCTAAAGGTGTTTCCCTATTTAGACTATTGGCTCATAATGGCCCCCACAAAGCATCAACTATTGGACAACATACGTGCCCTACTCTCCCTGTTCCATCAGTTGGGAATTATGGTAAACCTAGCCAAGACAGCCTTGATTCCTACTCAACATCTGGAGTTCATAGGTGGTATGTTGGATACCACCTTGCAGATTGCAGCTCTTCCTTTTCACCGGGTAACTCTAATGTGCTCCCATGTTAAAGTTCTGCTAGAGCAAACATGCTCTCCGGCTTCACACATCCTCAGGGCTCTAAGATCCTTGGTGGTGGCCATTTATTTGGTTCCAGTGGCAAGGTACCACATGAGAGTTCTACAGTGGACCTTTGCAGTTCAGTGGTCCGCGTTTCTTCATCCCCATCACCATTCACCTCACCCCAGTTTGTCAGAAACCTCGTTTGTGGTGAATTCGCTCCCCAGACCTCTTGGCGGTCAGGTCCTTTTCTCCCCCGAGTCCCACGGCCACAGTCACCATGGATGCTTCCTCCTAGGGTGGGGTGGGGGCATTTCCGGGGAAAGACTGTCCAAGGGACATGGTCCTCCTCAGGGACCAAGCTGCATGTCAACATTCTGGAAATGAGAGCAGTCCTTTAATCGTTGCAAGCCTTTCAGAATTGCTTCCCTCAGAGAATGATTGTAGTTCTATCAGACAAACATGGTGGTTGTTTGGTATATAAATGAGCAAGGGGGCACATGTTCTTATCTGCTTTGTCACGAGTCCATGAGGATATGGGACTGGGCGATATCCACTGGGTGCTTTCTCATTGCAGCACACATTCCCGGAGCATCTGATGTGTTAGAAGTCAAATTGAGCAGAGCTATTCTGACCCCTAATGAGTGGTCCCTGAATCCAGTGGTGGCTCAACACATTTTCCGTCGGTGGGGATATCTGAGCTGTGATCTGTTTGCATCTCCTCTCAACCACAAATGCAGCAATTTCTTTGCATTGATTACCCCCAGAGGAGGTATCCCCCAGGGATCTGCTCACTCACTTTTGGCCTCCGGGTCTTCTGTATGCCTTTCCACCCTTGCCTTTAATTCCCAGAGTACTTCAGAAAACCAGACGCCTCAAGACACAGTTGATCCTCATTGCCCCCTTCTGGCCTTGGCAGGTGTGGTTCCCCCTTCTGCAGTTTCTCGATCCATCTCTGGATGTAATATCACATCCGTCTCTACTTCTGCTCCCGAATCTTCAGACCCTTCATCTGACAGTATTGTATGTTCACTTCCAGTGATCTTGGCTAAGTCCAGGCTAGCCTCACCCGTGAAAGGTATTATCCTTGCTTCCCAGAGATCTTCCACTAGGAAAGTGTATTTCAGCAAATGGAAGAGATTTTCTGTCTGGACAAAGAACAATAATCTGGACCTCTTTTCAGCTTTCATTCCCAAGATTCTTCTCTTTCTGACTTCTCTGTTTAAGGAAGGGGCCAGTTTCTCCACAATTGAGGTTCAATTAGCGATTTCAAATTATCATCTTAACGATGAATCTACCTTTTCTTCTCGATTCTGCAAAGCCTTTTTGAATGGTATTTTTCTATTACTCCTCCTGTTAAGCACCCATTTCCACTGTGAAATCTTGCCTTGGTGCTGTAGGCATTAACAAAACAACCCTTCAAACTGGCTGCATCCTGTGATCTCATATTTCTTTCTTGGAAGACTGCCCTTTTAGTGGCAATAACTTCAGCAAAGAGAGTCTCTGAGCTACAAGCTCTTACAATTAAGCCACCCTACTTAATTTTCCATAAGGATAGAGTGGCTCTGAAACCCGATCCATCTTTTATGCCCAAGGTAGCTTCAAAAGCTAATCTCAATCAGTGTATTCAACTCCCAGTATTCTTCCCTAATTATGCCAATAAAGTGGAATATATTCTGCACACCTTGGATGTTCATCACCTGCTACGTTTCTGTCTTTATAGGACCAAGGAATTTAGATGTTCAGACCAGTTATTTGTAGCCTTTTCTGTGAACAGAAAGGGCAGGGGAATATCGAAAGTTACGGTTTCCCGCTGGATTTCACAGTGCATTTCCTTCATTTACTCTTCAGAAGGGGTTCCTTTATCTACACAGGTAAAGGCTCATTCCACCAGGGCAGTGTCTACCTCACCTTCCTTTGCAGATCGCCAATCCTTAGATGATATTTGTGCAGCAGCAATGTGGTCTTCACCTCACATATTCATCTCCTACTATAAGTTGGATTTGATTTCTAGAGGAAGGGCTTCCTTTGGCTCCACAGTTCTTCATCATGTCCTTCCTTGAGGCCTCCCAAGATTCGGGTAGCTGGGGACACTGACCCTAACGTGAGGAGTGGTGACTAAGATAACATCAGATTTATAGTTACATATTTACCATAACTTGGCATTTGTGTTATCTTTAGTCACCATTCATCATGGTCCCACCCTCCTGCCCCCTTCCTGAGAGGTTAGCAGGATGTTGGTGGACTTGTGTTGGTGCTAGTTTAGAGGTATGTCTTCTTTCATTTTGCAAACTCGATCTGAAGGGTTAAAGGGCAGCAGAGCATCAGTGGGAGGGGAGGAGTTTGAGCTAAGCTGTTGTCTGAGTATGCTGGCTCGGATCCGATACTGGATCTAAGACCCTAATGTGATGAATGGTGAGTACAGATAATACAGATGCCAAGTTATGGTAAGTACATACTATAATTATTTAAAATATTTGTTTCCTGTAGGATCAAATGCATTTTTTTGGATGCAGAACAAGTTATGGATGAAATAGAAAAGTTTACCCAGCAATGATTGAGCCAGCAAGCTGAATGGAACTCTGCTACCCAATCTTCTAACTATAGTCCATAGATAGAACTTGCCAGTAAAATCTTTTCCAGTATTCCAAAGGAAAATTATCTGAGTGACCAAAAAAAGCCTAGGAGATGACTAGAAAAATCAAGAGCACCTTAGACTTGAACCAGAGACCAGTGTTTGGTGGTCAAGATGATGAGGTAGAAGACCAGCAGTAATATTTAACTAGGAAATAAATGGAAGAGTTGTAAAATGTAGTAAGATAAGATGCAGTTTGGACATGGGAGCTGTGGCTTCCACAAGAAGTGGCTGAAAATGACTGGAGGTTTGAGGAGTTCTCTAAATTGGTGGGAAGTCTCTAAAGCAAAATTCCCACTTTGCCATCAATGTTTAGAAGATTAATGAAGATGTAGCTGTAAATGAAAATAAAATAACATTTTTTTATGATTTTGTGTTCAATCTAAAATGATTGCTGTTTTTTGCTTCTCTTAAAAGAACATTCATTCATTCAATAGACATTTATATTTGTGTGCGTATACATATAAATATATATACACGTATATGTGTGTACTCACACACACGCACACTTTTGCCTTGTGTAACTACAATACTGCCTTGTGTGTATAATTAGATTTTTATGTAAAGACTGTATTAATTCATAAAAGCTTGTGGCTGATGACTTATTTTATTAATGGAGAGTATCTTCTTAGCATTGGTATGATTCTTGATATCTGCCCTTACTGAAAAGAGACTGCTTGGCAAAAGCTAGTATAATTTAATATTGTTTGGTTCACTGAGTGTTCATTAACTGAGATATTGGTATCATGTTAGTAGTCTGATTACCATCTTGTCCCATGAGTACTGAAAAGGAGAATTGCCATTGAAGAGGCAACAGTAAGCCCCTTTGGAAATTGTGTGTGTGTGTGTGTGTATTAGAAAATAGTTTGGTTACATCTTGGTTACTTTTGTTAAGGTTACTCAAGAAGACATTAGGATCAGATGGATCATAGTCACCAACCTCCTTTTTCCAGCTTTCTACATGGGATTAGGGTGTAGTGTCAACGTTCATCATGTCTATCTATTCAGTATCACTCTCCTACCTTTTTTGACACTCATGCCCGACTCTAATAGGTCTTCTCTCACATAATCTATTTGCCTCTTTGCTGGGTGTCCTCATTTCCTCCTGTTTTCTTCTCTGTCCCAAATCTTCACCAGTTTGTCTTCTGCTTTTCTGCACATATGCCCGAACCAATGTAATCTGTTCTCTTTCTGCAGTTGGAGCTACTTTGGCTTCTGCTCTGACAGCCTCATTTTTTTCTTCTGTCCCGTAGTGTGCATCCTACCACACATCTTAGGCACTCCATCTCGTCACCTCAAACTTTCTCAACTACTCTGCCTTCACTGCCCAAGTTTCTGTACCATACAGTAATACTGGTTAGACCACTGTGTTTTACACCTTACTTTTCAGCTTCTTTGGCATTCTTCTGTCATACACTAGCCTTTCCACCCTGTGCCGGTTGGCTGCAGCCTCTTTGATTCTGGCTTTAACTTCCTCATTTAGACTTCTCTTCTCTTCTCCTCAGAAAACATCTCCCAGATACTTGAAGCTGTTAACCTATTCCACTATCTTCCCTTCTAGCTCAGTTGTCAACTTTTTCTGATTTCCCCCATTCTCCTATCCTTTGCAGACATTCTTGCTCAGAGTCTGCCTGTAATGCCGTATCATCTGCATATAACAACTTTGTTGATGTGTCCCATCCAACCTGTTTGCTAATGTAGACAGTCACCAGTATGAGCAGCAGTGGCCTAAGAGCTGAACCGAGATGAACCCCCTCTGTGAGACTGAACACTGTTTGTTCTTGAGTCATTGCATCCTTGTTCATAGTCTGCACTAATTCTACCATGTTTCTGGGACTCAAACCATTGCAGGACTGCCTAGATTGGCTTGTCAAATGCTTTCCCCAAGTTAGGAATGCCCAGTTGGGACATTTTCTTTGCCACTAGCTTCTTCTCAGCTATCTGTTTCACTGCAGAATTGGGTCAGTTTTGCTACATCCTGATCTAAATCCAAACTGCTCATCTCCCATCTTACTTTCTATTGCTCTGTGTATTCATTTGTTAATCACACTCTCTGGAACAGTCATGCAATGTGATAAGTTTGATACTTCTCTCCTGCCCACATATGTGAATGTCCCTTTTGTTCTTAAACAATGCGACTATTCAGCTTATTCTCCAGTCATCTGTGATGTCTTTCTCTGCATACTGCTGTGAGTACCCTCAGGAGCCATTTCTCCTCTCTCACCCAACATCTTTATCACGTCTGCTATGACCTCATCTAAGCTTGCTGCTTTCCCTGACATTTTTCTTAGTGCTGTTTTTACTTCTGTGGTAGACTCCTCCTCTTCTTTCAATGTAGGCTGTCTGGGGCAGTGCAGCTTTTTTGTTTTATTCATTCAGAAGTTGCTAGAAATACTCTTTCCATCTGCCTTTTGATATCCTCTGGACTGGTGAGCAGGTTGTTGCTGGCATCCCTCTTGAAGGGTGTCTGACTGTCTTCTTTATCTTTTTGTCTTTGCCCTGCAATCTGTCAGTTTTTGTGCCATTTACTGAGTCACTTTCCAGAAGTTGGTAGAGTGCCTCAGATGCCTTGCTCTCTGCTATTGCAACTCCTCTTAGCCTCTATTAACCAACCAGTATTCATTCCTAGCCTAGTCTTGTCTTTTCTATTTTCCACTTTTTCCCTGCATTCCTTCTTTCTTTTGATGACTTCCTGGACTTTTGCATTCCACCACTAGCTTTCCTTGTGTACGTTATTTCCGTACCTGACTCGCCCAAGTATCTGTTCTGTAGTTGTCACACATTCTATTGTGAGATGATGCTGCCATTTTTCTTGAACTCCATGTAGTTCCTCCTTCTTGAGGTGCTAGGGCCCTGAGTAATGCCTTGAAGTGTTGTACTTTCTCTCCAGTCAACTTCCAGTTCTTCATCCTGGTCTCTGTTGACCTTAGAGCCTTCTCTGACCTCTGCTTGCAGCTGATTGTGGCAACAAGGGGTTTATACTGTGGACAGACTGTTTCACTGGGGATGACTTTGCAATCACTGGTTCGACCCCAGTGCCCTTTCCTTACTAGGAAGAAGTTTACCTGGGTTGTATGTTGGCCACTCTTGTATGTGATCTTGTGACTGTCTCACTTGCTGAACCATGTGTTGGCTACTATCAGGCCGTTTGCCAGACAGAAGTCTAGAATGGCCTCTTTCTTTCTTCCTGTTGCTCCACCCATGTGGACCCGGACAGTTCTCCTATCCTTTTCTGTTTGTCCCGATCTGTGCATTCAGGTTACCCATTATCAACACCAGTTCCTGTTGTCTTGCTTTGTCTAGTAGGTCCTGCACATTATGTCTGAATGCACTCTTTTCTTATTACAACTGTGCTGTGGGGCATTAGATTGGAGTCTGATTGCCATGAGTCTGTCGCTAATTCTGATGACATGCCTCACTGCATTTTGAAGCCTGTCTCTCCACAGTTCCTATGCCATTAGTAGTCTGCTCTCCTGAGTGTTAGGCTCTGGATCCCAAGGCAGGTGGCTTTGCTGCATTGCCCTGCATATACAGAATATCCAACCTCCTCCTTAACGTCCTTTCATCATGTCATCTGTTTCCGAGCTGCATCCTGTCAGTGAACCTACATTGAGTGCATCATTTTTATTTCATGTTTGACAGGTTGGCTGTATGTCTAGGTTTTGCTCAACAGAGCTATCTCAGGTAACCAAGGCTGGGCAAGTGGACACTGGTCGGTCAGTAGCTTATTGACCCATGTTTGGTTTTATGATGGGCACACACTGGAGTAGGCTGATTCTCAACTCGTTAACACTATCAAATATGACCAAATCACCTACAGCTGTATTTTACACCATTGGGTGGCTAACCCTGTCATAATGTGTAGTCTGTGATCTGTTTTAGACTATCTTGAGGATACTCTTCTTCCTATAGGGCACCATTTAGAGTCTCTGCTGCTGTCCACAGCTCCATTCATTGGTGAGGTTGGGATGAAAACATTCAGCATGTTTTTTGGAGGTGGGAAGAACCCTGCAGAAAAACGGGGAGAACATGCAAACTCCATTTGGCCGGAGGTCAAGATCGAGCCTTGTACCTTCTGCATGGGCGGTGAATACCTTAACCATTATGGCAACTGGTCTCACCTCTTTTTTTTTAATTTCTCCAAGTCTTTTGGGTTTTTAATACTATGACTGGAATGGACCCCATTCCTAAGTCAAAGTATGAATAAAGTTCATGAAATTAGTATTGTTTCAGTCTTTGATGTTAGCCAGAAGTGCTCTTCGCAGTACCCGCATTGTGGCCAGTAATGACTCCTCCTGCAATTCGTATGGCGTCACATGTATCAGTAACATATCAAAGTACGAATGTAAATTATTTTTTATAAAACAGTGTGGAAGATTTTCAGTCCATATATTTCTAGTTAATCACTGTATATTAATCAGATCAGACAATAGTAGTAGAAGTAGCGAATTTAAACTAGTCTTAATTCAAAACAAAAAATAATAGAAAATGTATAATTGTACAGCATTACTAAGTATTCGAAAGTAATCCAAGCAAGGCAGGCAGTCTGTTTCCAGTCGAAAATCCTTTATTAATTACACAGACAAGCGATCCAAGTAAAACAAAAAGAGTAATTTCCTCACAAGCTTTCTAAATATATATATATATATAAAATACTTTTATCAGGCATGGGAGTGGTTTGCTACACATGTTAAATTCACATCCCTTCCCCCATCAGTGTGACATTTGAGCTGGTCCTGCCCTACTTAGTAGCTGTCATAATAATATGTAACCCTTATGTACTTTAAATAAAATTTATAATGATGTGGTACCTCTTATTTAACCAGATTATTAAGTCTGTGATTTTATCCAAGACAATATACTACATGGCTGGAAATATATCAACCTTAATTCATTTGGCAATCAAAAAATATATATAAATATGTATTTTCATAGCCTATTGTTGACAAAGATTGCTTTCGTCCTAGACTTTTTCAGGTCTGTGTACAAGAACCCAAAAAACAATCTATAAAAATATATATATAATTGTATAACTAGTTAGTATTATTATTACACATCATTTTGAATAAAGTGGAAAAAATAAAAATAAGGAAAAAATGTATGTATGATGATGGAAACAAAATATACGCTTAAATTTCAACTGATTTAAAATGGTATTTAAAAGCAATTTGTAGAATAAAATAAAATACAATTAGTCATGTAAACAATGTGGCAATTTTCTAAGTTCCAGTGCACTTTTAATTGAACAGTAGTAGTTTAGTCCAGGCTTCCTAAAAGAGTTAAGCTTTAATTGCCACATGAGTTCATGTTTCTCCGGAATATTCAGGATGTCTCCTTCAAGATCACCCATGTCTATGCGATCCAGGATCTGGAACTTAAAACCTGTGCGTCTTTTATGAAGAGAGAGGTGTTTCGCTAGTGCATTATTTTTACATCCAGAGGGGATTTCTGACAGATGACATGAAATCCTACGCTTGAGTTTATTTACAGTCTTGCCCACATAGAATGCATCTGTACAATTATGTATTTTCTATTAGTTTTTGTTTTGTTTTGACTTGACGAGTTTAAGTTCGCTACTTCTACTGCTATTGTCTGATCTGATTAATATACAGTGATTAACTAGAAATATATGGACTGAAAATCTTCCACACAGAGAAGTTTTTTACACGGTTTTGTTTTTGGACCCACTACACTTTAGTGGGTTGTTTTGAGACTTTGGGGATACCACCGAGATTACTTGGTTTTAAATTCTTTTTTATAGGACCTGTTGCAACTACTACTCCTGGAACTGTCTGGGTATCCTTTCTCATTGCCCTCATTTCTGCCTGCAAATTCTGGTATTTTATGACTTTGTGTCTCTCTCTGTACACAAGACACTGTAATCGTTGGGTGTAGCAGTTTCAGTGATCAATGCTACTTTTGTCTTTTTTTCATGAACTACACTATCTGGTTTTCTCACATCTATTTTTTAACTGTTGGTAATGGGTGATCCCATGTGATAGACTTTATCGTTTTCTGTAACGCTTTTAGGCTCATGTTTCCAGTGTTTTTCAGCCAGTTCAATACCGTAATGTTTGCACAATCCCCAGTGTAACAGTTTTGCCACATTATTATACCTTTCAGTATACAGTCCTTCTGCCATTAGTATATCACAGCCAGTAACAAGATGTGCAACTTTTTCCAATTCTGTTTTACAAAACCTACGTGTCTGTTTCTCCCACATGTTCAGTGGAATCTGTACGTAGCCCATTATCTTGGGCTACCAATATTAACCTTTCATTTTGTGGTTTAAATTTACCTCTCCTTAATGATCCTGCATTTGCTCAATGTGAGGTTGTTCAAGAGTTGTCTGTACATGCAACTATATTTATGCATTTTCCACATTTCTTGCCTTCTCATCTGCTCCTTCACCTTCTGTTCTTTCTTTTGTTTTTTAGCATATCAGTTGCTGCCTGATTTTTATCTACTTCTAGTTTGATTTCCATTCCTGCTTGATCTCATATGCTTCTGCTAAATTAAGCAGGTAAGTCATCTTAAACTTATGCATCTCCTGATGTTCTTTGTGTTTCACTGTTGCAATCATTACATTTGGTTATCTGCCTGCAGGCAGCCCTCAGCCAGCCTGAATATCAAAGTCTTGGATTCCTGCGTTGGATGCTGACTCTTCTTCCATGATGTCAGGTCGTCAGGGGTATAAAACATGCAGCCGATGCCATTACATCAGTCTTTCTTGCCGTGCGGTGCCCGAAGCAGAAGCAGTTCGCAAGTGCCGGTTGGCCGACTCCTGAAATTTTCATTTTCGAGTTTCAGAACCGAAGTCTTCAAAAAAGCGAAGTACCTTGTTGGGGATCCTTTTTCTTGCTCTTAACCGATGTCAGTAAAAAATAACAATTGTCTCACCTGTGGAAAGTAAATACCTCCGTAAAGATTTTCATTTGTACTGTATTCCTTGCTTAGGCCCAGACCACGACATCCCTCGCTGTCGGTTTTGGGCCTTATTCAACCCCTGAACTATTCGTCATCTATTTTTGCAGCAAATTATTTTGGTACTCTGTATAACTATCCAGAAATGGCTTTGGTAAGACATCAAGCTACTGACATTTTGAAAAAACAAAGATAAAAACGGAGACAGACCGCATAGGTCCAAAACTGCCGATGACACTTCATTAAGCTAGTCGCCAGTTCGCTGGTACTCAGTGAGGTGCTTTAGCAACCCCTGATACCCACTACTTCAGATTCGCAGGCCTCTACTGAGACCCATTTGAAGTCGGGTATGCCGCAAGATGTTTCTTCGACTATGGAACCTGCAGATGTCTCTACCTTAGATGGGTCCGGAGCTGCTGTGCAGGCACCGGCTTCAGAGGGTATATTCAGGCTTACAGATTTGCATTTCAAACCGACGCCATCTTCTTCAAGACCTAATACTCGACCCACGCCTAGAAAACCGATGTCCAAACCGCATGGTCAGGCCAGTATGCCTAAAAAGCAAATGCTTAGAATGGCTGAAGACCTTATTACTTTAATCAGGGGAAGCCAGCCTCCCCCCTCTAAAGAGACCTAGAACTGATTTTCCTTCTAAATCTTCTGATCAGGATTCTGAAATTTCTGTTTCTTTTGATTACCAGGATTTGCCCTTATTCACCTATGAGGATTCTGATGCTGAGGATTCCATTCCCTCTGCTTCCGCTCCATAAGATTTTTCTTTTGGTGAAACCTTGCACACTCTTAGGGAGCATTTCCGCTGGGAAAGCCAGAATTACTCTGACTCCAAAAAGAGGCTTGGGGAATTCTTACTCCTTCCTCAACACAGACCTTTAGCTATCCCTCCTGTTCTGGACGTAGATGATGCCTTCTTGGAATCTAGCCTGACCCCAGACACTTTACCTCCAGCTCCCAGAAAACCTGACAGGTATTAGTACCTGACTATCAAGTTCCTCTTAAAGAATCCTACTGCGGATCCAGAGACCATTTCCCAAGGACCAAAAGGCATTAAGGCTACTGCTTCCAAAAACCCTACCCCCTCTGATAGAGATTCCAGTGCCTTGGACAGATGGGGGAAGAAGGTATACACTTCTGCTACGTTGGCCATTAGGGCCTTAAGTTGCCGGTTTCATATGTTAAAGTATCAGCAGCATATTATGGGACTACTTAAACAGAAAATTATGTGGATTCCTGACTGTGCTGAACATAATGAATTACAGGATTTAATGCATTCTGCTGAACAAGTTGGTAAACATACTTTGCATTGTGGTTTTGTCTCTAGAAGCATCTTGCAGGGCTGCTGTCACTGGGTCTGTACTTAGAAGGCATGCTTGGCTTAAGGAGCAAAACTTGCCAGATCATGTTGAAGCTAAATTACTGGATGCTCCCTTAAACCAAGACAGTCTGTTTGGCAACAAGATGGAGGAAAAAGCTAAATGTATGCAAACTGTTAAAGATTTCTGCAAGTACAGCCTCCCAGATTTAGTAGGCATTGGCCTAAGAATTGGTCCTTTCCAGTCTCTTCTGGGCCTTCAGTCCAAACCTAGGAACAACATACCGCCTAGGCTGCAGTCTCAAGGTACACACAGGCCTAAACAGTGGGGGGCTCCCACTTCCAAAGCTGGAAGTAGTAAGACACCCCCTATGGAAAAATGTCACAAGCCCTGCTCAACTGCCTGCTCCCTTAGGGGAAACCTCGCACTGCATGCAAAAAACTGGGAACTCATTACCCAGGACAAATGGGTTTTAAATATAGATCTGAAGTAGGAGAATTCATTTGTCAGCAACCTGTGGGTATGGATCCGATATCGGATCCGAACCGGCATGGTTTATCCAGCTATGGATCCGAGCTCCTAGCTCCTCCCCTCACCCATAATGCCCTGCTCTCCCTACATGACCTCAGATCTAGTTTGCCGGGCATGGTGAAGGCTGGGTCGTCAGAGCTCCAAAAGCTAAGTCTTAGTATTCTTGTTTAAGGGTTTTAAAACTTTTAAAAACTTTTAAGTTGTGTGAAAGTTATAGGTTTCCCTTCTGTTTATATCTTTTTTGGGTTAATTTAATATAGTTTTTACCCTCCCCTCGCTGGTTCGTAGTTGGTGTGTGTGTGTGTTTTTCTTTTGGGGCCTTTGTGTGAGTGTTTTAGTTTATTTTATTGTTACTATTTAAAAAAAAAAAAAAAAAAAAATAGTGATGTCTGAGGCCCCAAAGGCTGTTTTTTCAAAGTGCTCCGAGTGTGGCCATAAGCTTTCCCCTGCTGATGGCCACACTCGGTGCGTTCGATGCCTTGTAGTTGAACACCTCACTTCAGGGTGTTCAATCTGTGCAGGGTTCAACCCCAGGGCATTGAAGGAGCGGAGGTCGAAGCTGTTCTTGGCGGGACTCTTGCCCCCAGACTCGGCTTCGGCCCCCGCCCCCTTGGTGGTCACTGCTTCGGAAGTCCCTGCCTTGCCTGCTCCCCCTCCTCCACCCAGGATTCAAACTCCCGCCAAAGGGTCGGAGGAGAGGGAAGCCAGGAAAAAGGACCGGAGAGAGAAGCACCACAAGCAGCGAGCCAAGACCTCCGTTTCGGCCCCGAGAGCTAAGAGGGCTTCTCCTCCGGCTTCTCTGGCTGCTGGCTCTCCCCCTCCTCGGCTCCGGTCCCCGTGCTTTTCACCGGAGCCTGAGGATGAGGAGACCCGACCTCCTTCGAGGCAGCACTCAAGGCCTACCTCGGTAGCCTCGTTGAGGTCTACTTACAGCCTCTCCAATGCTGATCTGGACCGGATGATGCAAAGGTTCATCCAGGCCCAGATGCAGATGGGAGTGATCCTGCCTCCCCCTTTTTTAAGCCCATTGCTCCTTCTCCGACCCGCTACCGGGTTCGGAGCACCCGGAGCCGGGCAGCCTCGGAGCCGCGGGTGGGTCGGCGCCGACAGTACTGGGTACTTCGGATCCGACCCTGCCCTCGAGTCTGTCTGATCCGACCTCTCGGAGCCTTGGCCCAAGCTTCGGATCCGAGGGACTCAGTGTGCCTTCGGCGCCGTCCTTGTTGGAGCACACTGGTCCCTCGGATCCGAGGGGCTTGGCGCCGGCTCCGATCCGCTCATCGGATCCGAGGGGGAGCCGACTTTCGGATCCTATTGTCGAGGCTGGCTCCCCCTCGGCTTTTGATGTAGTGGAGAGGGCTCTGTTGAGGGCATCCGGACCCCCGGCCCTTGCTTCGGCTCCGTCCCGCACTCCATCTGCTCTGGGCCAGGCTTCCATCACCCGGCCACTGGGACAGCCCGCTTCACTGCCCCAAGCAGTTCCTGTGGTTCTGGACATTGCTGGTGAGGGCTCCTCGGACAGCCCCGAGGAAGCACCTCGCAAGCATTCGTGTAAGAGGAGGCACATAGACTCCACCGAGTCTTTGACCGAAGACACTGACTTGCAGGAAGGGGAGGTTCCCAAGATCACCCCTGAGGATGTCTCCTTCGGAGACATCATGGAAATGTTACGGATTAGAGGTGGGTGGTCTGCCCCAAAGTCTTCCTCGGACGAGTCAGTGTTCTTGGAGGCATTTGAAGCGGGCCCGTCTACCTCTTGGGTGTCCCCTCCTGCCGACCCCCTGGTGGACCTTATTACCACCAGGGCGTGGAAGGACCCGGACACCATGGAGCCAATCCCTAAGAGGCCCGACAGGATCCTTAGCCCCCCTGCTGACCGTGCCCACTGGAGCAAGGGACCCCCGGTAGATACCATGTTGTCGGCAGCAGCCACTAAGAGGGAACTCGCCCAGGAGAGTCCCTCAGTCCATCCCCCGAGCAAGGAGTCTCGGATGATGGACCGTTTGGGGAAGCAAATCTTTAGTTCAGCAACCTTCTCAGTGAGGGTGCTCAACTATTTAGCACACGTCCTTAGGATGCAGCGCAATCTTATCAAGGAATACGCTGCATCCTCCCCAGAGTCTATATCGGAGGAGGACAAACTTATGCACACCACCCGTATGGCCACTCTTCGTTCTGTGACTAACACCTCTGTGCGGTTACTTTCCCACGCTACTGAGGGAGCCGCTAGAGCTGCGGGAGCGGGCCTAGTCACAAGACGGCAGGCCTGGCTCCGCCACTGCGATTTTACGGAGCCCTTCAAGGCGTCATTCGCGAATGTCCCCTTTGACGGTTCTGCCCTTTTTGGCAAGACGGTTCGCGATACCTTGGTTCAGAGCGAGAAGGACGGGAAGACGCTGTCTGCCGTCTGAGTCCGCTTCTCTGTGCCCCAGAGGTCCTACTCTAGGAACCAAATGGGCCAGAAGAAGATGTGGTTCCGGAAGTCACAGCATTCCCAACCCGCTCCGGACAACCAGTCCTTCCGCGGCAGAGGAGGACAGGGAGGACGCCGCCCTAGGGGCAGAGGGGCTCCCAGGAACCTTGGGTCCAGGGAACCTTTCTCTGAACGGCCCACGCAGCAACCCTGAGGGGTTGCCCGACTGCTCCACTCTGGAGGCAGTCGGGGGACGTTTCTTGGAGCACCTAGCGGCATGGGAGTCCATTACATCGGACCGCTGGGTACTCCGGATTATATCCAGAGGTTACAAGATCCCCTTTCTTCATGTCCCAAAGTTAAACATCCTCCCTGATGTTCCACCCGATCAGAGGGAGGCCGCTTCAGCAGAAATTGGCCATCTGCTGAGAAAAAGAGCCATCCAGCCCGTCCCCCCAGACCAGATTGGATCAGGGTTCTACTCCAGGTTCTTTTTAGTGCCAAAAAAGACGGGGGACCTAAGACCCATTCTAGACCTGTCCCTGTTGAACCTGTCAGTTCCCAAAGAGAAGTTCCGGATGGTCACTTTGCAGTCCATCCTCCCCCTTCTAGGGGAGAATCACTGGATGTGCTCTATAGACCTCAAGGACACGTACTACCACATTCTGATGGACAGACGATCCAGGAGGTTCCTTCACTTCCAGCTGGGAGCCAGTCACTACCAGTTCAGGGTCCTTTCCTTTGGTCTCACCACAGCCCCCAGGGTGTTCAGCAAAGTGTTAGCAGTGGTTGCAGCCCACCTGAGGCTTCAGGGGGTGCAGGTCTTTCCGTACCTAGACGACTGGCTTCTCACCGCCCCAACAAGGCATCTACTCTCTTTGGCAAGAGACTCCTTCCTTCGTCTAGCTCCCAAGCTAGGCATCACAGTAAACATAGAGAAGTCCAACCTGGTCCCTACTCAAACAATAGAATTTATAGGAGCCAGGTTAGACACGAGAAATTTAAGAGCCTTTCTCACAACCGACAGGGTTCGGAATCTGCGACTCCAGGTGCGGGCCATCCTTCACTCCAGCTCAACACCTGCGGAATTGATCCTGAGGGCGCTAGGGTCTATGGCAGCAGCGATTACTCTTCTTCCGCACGCCCGCTTGAACATGCGGATGCTTCAATGGACACTTCAGGTGCAATGGTCATTTCTCTCCCTCCCCCTGTATCATCCCATTGCAATCAGCAAGGTTTGCAAGCGGTCTCTCTTGTGGTGGCTCCATTCTCCGGACCTCCACAGGGGCCGCCCCTTTTGTGCATCTCCCCCTCTCGCCACGGTGACCACGGACGCTTCCCGCCTCAGGTGGGGGGGGCATTTTGCGGGCCGGATGGTCCAAGGCACGTGGCGCGATTCAGAGACCTCCCTGCATATCAATGTTCTGGAAATAAGGGCGGTGCTCTTGGTGTTGCAAGCACTTCAGGCCCTCCTTCCCCTGGGAACAATTGCGATTCAATCAGACAACATGTCGGTGTCTGGTACATCAACAAACAGGGGGGAACCAGGTCTTACCCTGTATGTCGAGAAGCCATGAGAGTGTGGGAATGGGTGATCTCCACCAACCGCTTTCTCATCGCAACGCATATTCCGGGTCGGACCAACATCCTAGCGGACAAGCTCAATCGCACCATTCTCTCCCCGTACGAGTGGTCTCTCAATTCTCAAGTAGCGAAACGTATCTTCGCACAGTGGGGGACTCCCTGTTGCGATCTCTTTGCCTCTCCTTCAAACGCCAAGTGCAACAGTTTTTTCGCTCTAATCCTCCCTCCAGGGGATTCTTCGAGAGACGCTCTGGTGCATGCTTGGCCTCCCGGTCTTCTTTACGCATACCCCCCTCTACCTCTGATGCTACAGGTACTTCAGAAAGCCTCTTGGTTAGGGTGCAGAATGATCCTCATTGCCCCGTTCTGGCCTCGACAGATCTGGTTCCCTTACCTATGGTCTCATTCAGTGAATCCACCTTGGATTCTAGATCCCATTCCAGATCTGATATCACACCCGTCGAACCTGCCAACTCCGAACCTGGACAACCTGAAGTTGACTGCTTGGCTGCTCCAGTTCCACTTCTAATCAGGACTCCCGGTATCTCGTCCCCTGTTAAGGCCATTCTGGTAACGGCCCACAAGCCCTCTACCAGAAAAATTTACCGCAGTAAATGGAAGCGTTTCTCCATTTGGGCAGAGCGGCAAGACCTAGATCCTTTCACGGTTCCCCTTCCTTTGGTTCTAGATTTCCTTACTACTCTCTTTAATGATGGCGCCAGTAGTTCCATGGTCAAAGTTCAGCTGGCGGCCATATCTCATTACCATGTTGGACATGCAACAGGGCCTCTTATGTCGGCTAAGTTATGCAAAACCTTCCTAAAAGTCACCTTTTTGCTCAGACCCCCTGTCAAAGAAACGGTTCCCCGTGGGATCTTTCCTTGGTACTTCAGGCCTTGACCACTCCCCCCTTCGAACCTGCGGCCACAGTTGATCTTAAATACTTGTCCTTTAAGACTGCTTTTTTAGTAGCCATTACATCGGCTGAGAGAGTTTCAGAGCTTCAGGCCCTGTCCGTGAAACCGCCTTATTTGATTTTTCATCCGGACCGGGTGTACCTAAGGATCAATCCCTCCTTTCTTCCTAAAGTAGCTTCGGAAGCTAACATTAATCAGTCCATCAACCTCCCTGTTTTCTTCCCTAAGTATCAAAACAAAGGCGAATACAAGCTGCATTCTTTGGATGTTCACAGGCAGCTTCGTTTTTACCTTCATAGGACAGCTGGTCATAGGCAATCAGACCAGTTGTTCATTTCTTTTGCCAAATTCAATCTGGGTAAACCGATTTCCAAAGTTTCTTTGTCACGCTGGATTTCTCAGTGTATTCTGTTGGCGTACCAAGCCTCTGGGAGGCCCGCACCGGAGGGAGTCCATGCTCATTCGACCCGGTCTGTCTCTACTTCAGCGGCCTTTAAGTCTAGGGTTCCCCTGGATGACATTTGTTCAGCAGCCACTTGGGCTTCATCTCATACCTTTATTACTCATTACAAGCTGGACGTCACTTCTAGATGTAGAGCATCCTTTGGCTCCGCGGTGCTCTGGAGTATCCTTCCATGATGGCCACCCAAGATTCAGGTAGCTGGGGACTCTGTCCCACAGGTTGCTGACAAATGAATTCTCCTACTTCAGATTTAGAAGTTATGTGCTTACCATAACGTTCCATCTGAGTAGGTGGATTCATTTGTCTGCAACCATCCCGCCCTCCTATCCCCCTGGCCTTGTCAGTTTCCTGCATAGGGTGTGTTACCCTTTGGTTAGGGTAGTTGGTGCAGGGCAAACTCGATCTGAAGTCATGTAGGGAGAGCAGGGCATTATGGGTGAGGGGAGGAGCTAGGAGCTCGTATCCATAGCTGGATAAACCATGCCGGTTCGGATCCATACCCACAGGTTGCAGACAAATGAATCCACCTACTCAGATGGAACGTTATGGTAAGTACATAACTTCTAATTTTCCAAGGATACAGATTCCACTTCCACACCTTACCAACACCAAATAATTGGCCGGACCTACCCCAACATTAGTGGGCAGGGGCTCAACAGCAGGTTCTCTTTCTTCTAAGTATCAGGGCTATTCATGTCCCAGCAGAAGAAAGGGGACAAGGTTTTTACTCAAGACATTCCCTGGTACCCAGAAAAGACAGCTCCTGGCTTCCTATCCTGGACCTCTCTCTTCTAAACACCTTTTCGGTAATCCCAAAATTCAAAATACTAACACTTCAGCAGCTGCTTCCTGTGCTAGGCAAAGATACCTGGTTGGCAACCTTAGACTTAAAGGAAGCTTACCTGCACATTCTAATAAGGGAATCTTGCAGGAAATACCTACGCTTCAGAGCAGGCTCCATGCACCATCAGTTCTCTGCACTTCCCTTTGGCTCATCTACTGCACCCAGGGTATTCACAAAGTGTCTAGCTTCAGCCATTGCATTTTGCAGGCAGAGAAAAATTCAAATATTACCCATACCTGGACGATTGTCTAATTCAGGCAGATAGCTAGGGCATGCTATTAAAACATCTGGCATTTGTAAAAAAACTTCTAACCTCACTAGGGTACACCATAAACGAAAATAAATCTCATCTGGTACCCTGCCAACAGATTGTATTCCTGGGAGCAAGCTTGAACACACCTTCAAAGATGGCTTACCTCATGCCAGAGAAACAAGTTTATTTGACAGCCTACTGACCACAAAGACCCATCTAACTGCAAGGAAAATTTTGCAAGCCCTGGGGTTCATGGCCTCTTGCATTCTACTAATTCCATATGCAAGACTGCATATGAGGAAACTACAATGGTATCTAAAAAGCCTATGGTGTTAACATTCTCAGGACCTGGAATCAATGATTCCTATCATTCCTTGTATAAAGACTGAGTTCCTTTGGTGGGCAGAGGCCTGCCACCTCAAGGGGTTCCCTTTCAATCTACCCCCTGCCGCCCAAACCCTGACTACAGACGCATCAAACTATGCATGGGGGGGGCTCACTTGGCAGGGCAGTGCACTCAGGGCAAATGGAACCAGAGTCAGATGCACCTGCATATCAACCAAAAAGAAATGTTAGCTGTACAGAATTCCCTGACAGCCTTCAAAGACAACATTCTACCAGGACAATTACTGATAAAGACAGACAACACCACAGTTATGTGGTACATAAACAAGCAGGGAGGAACCCCCTCATACCCTCTCTGCAGACTAGCCATGGCTCTGTGGAACACAGCCTTGAGCTATCAAGTGCACCTACAAGCTCAAATCCTGCCAGGCAAGCTAAATTCACTGGCAGACGACCTAAGCAGAAATCTCATGGACCCACACGAATGGAAATTGGAAGCAAAAATATTCAACCTCTTGAGGAACATATGGGGGACTCCAGAGATAGACCTGTTTGCCTCCCCTCGGAATTACCAGTTGGACAAATTCTGCAGAAGGACTCCCCACAATCAAGCTTGGAAAGTGGATGCCCTGTCCTTTACCTGGGAAAGCCTCTTGGTTTATGCCTTTCTCCCTCTGCTTCTCCTCTCGAAGGTTCTGCTAAAGATCAAACAGGAAAAGCCAAGGACAATATTGATTGTACCAGACTGGCCTCGCCAGCATTGGTACCCCTCTTGTGCAGTATGGTACTACTGGATCCATGGCACCTACCTCAGACACCTTCCCTGCTGTCCCAGCAGGCGGGCCAGATTCTGCACCCACAGCTTCAAACCCTGAACCTTGCAGCTTGGCTAATTCCTTCAGCTCTCCAATAGCATCCCTCAGTAAGCAGGTGCTAGATGTCATTCTGGAAGCAAGGAGGCCTAGTACTAGAAAATCCTATGCTGAAAAGTGGAAAAGATACTGTTCCTGGAGCCAGACTCGGGGGATGGGCACAACGGCGACCAGCTTACCTCATATTCTTCAGTACTTAACAGAAATGCTCCACAAGGGCCTATCCTTCTCGTGAATTAAAATTAATGCTTTTGCCATTTCAGCACATTTTAATATTGAACCTCCCCTCTTCTCTCACCCCCTGCTAAAGCAATTCCTCAGAGGGGCTAAACATTTAAGACCCCCCCCCCCAGGCGAGCCTCTACTCCAGCCTGGGACCTTAGCTTTGTATTGGAAAAGCTCACTCTCCCCCCATATGAACCAGCTGCAACTGCAGAGTTGAAATTCCTTTCTTGGAAAACAGCTTTCCTTCTAGCCATCACTTCAGCAAGAAGAGTGTCTGAATTACATGCCCTCACGGCAGTGGAGCCCTTCATTATATTCCATGCAGATAGGGTTTCCCTCAGGCACAATCGTTCCTTTATGCCCAGGGGTGGTGTCTAGTGTGGCCTTAAATCAGTCCATTCATTTGCCTGCTTTTTTCCCTAATCCACAAAACATAGAACAAATACTGCACTCCTTGGATGTGCACAGACAACTTAGATTTTATTTGGACAGGACTAAGCCTCTCAGAAAATCTGAACAGCTGCTAGTTGGCTTTGCTGCAGGGGCAGAGGGGAAGGCCATTTCAAAGCAAACCATTTCTAAATGGATAGCCCATTGCATTAATTTCTGCTATAAGCATCATGGAAAACCTACCCCACAGGGGATAAGATCACATTCCACCAGGGCTGCATCTACCTCTACAGCCTTTCTCAGAGGAGTCCCTACCAGGGACATCCTAGAAGTTGCTACCTGGAGCTCTGTACATACCTTCACCAAGCATTACCACATGCCCATTTTTTCTAAATTCAGAGCTGGTTTTACCACTACAGTCTTGCAGGGCTTAATAGCTGGCCCTAATGCTCTTTAACTTCCTCCTCCCTTCCTTAGCTTTGGGAATCAACCCAAATGTAATGACTACAACAGTGAAACACTAAGAACATAGTACAGTTGTGTACAGTTACCATAAATGTAGATGTTCGAGTGTATTCACTGTTGCAGTCCTGGTTACCCTCCCTGCAACCCCCTGAGTTCTCTTGGCTCTACCCTTGCTTCTTGTTTTAAGCTCTCTGGTGTATTTGCTTTTTGATGGAGGTGTAACATATCATGTAATTGCTTCCCATTGTGGGGGCACCTGACATCTGGGGCAAGAAAAACTGATGTAATGGCATCGGCTGCATGTTTTATACCCCTGACGACCTGACGTCATGGAAGAAGAGAGACCGCATCCGATGCAGGAATCAAAGACTTCGATATTCAGGCCGGCTGAGGGCTATACCTGCAGGCAGATACCCCAAATGTAATGACTGCAACAGTGAATACACTCTATCAGCTACATTTATGGTAAGTGTACACAACTGTACTTTTCAAAACTTTTACTACGTTTAGGTCTTGAGGTCAGCAGATATGTATGCAGTCCCACGACTGCAGATCTGTACATGTAATCAATTTTGAGGAGGTCCATACCTCCTTCAGAATGGGGAATATGTAATCCTTGGTATGCACTGATTTTTATAAATCATTTGAGAACGAAGCGTCCTTGTTTTCCTGTCCAACACCTGTTTGGGCCAGTTACTGACTCTAAGGACAGGAAGAGCAAATTGGTTTAAAGCTTTTACTTTGTTCCTAGATGTCAACGCTGTTTTCAGTATTAATTTGAGTGTTCTAAAATATTCTTTAGTAAGTTTTATTTGCATTTGTTCATGTTTTATTGTTGCTAGTTCATCAATTTCCAAATATTTATGCACTCCCTTGTGCTCAAGTTCTTTTATATCACATTCTTGTTCCAAACTGATGTTTTTTTGGTGCTGCAGCTTTCCTGCTGTAAAGGTTGCTTTTACACATTTATCAAGACCAAATGACATTCTTACATGATCTGAAAAAGTTTTGACCACTTGTAGTTGTGCTTTCAGTTCCTCAGTGTAAAACTGTACAGTTCATCAGATATCTACAAAAAGAAGAGAAAGCCTTTACATTTTTTGTTTTCTGGGAGCCAAATTGTAGCCATGACCTAATTTGTTAAGCAGACGTGACAAATTCAGCTTGGATTATTGCCCTTTGAATTTTTATCCTGGAATAATAATTTGTCCTTTATTATGTCTTAACTGCAAAGTTGTGTGCCACTGTTTCATGGTCACTGTAATATAATTTATCAGTGTAGGGTGTATCTTGTACGTTTTTAAGCACTCTTTTATCCATGAATGTGGGATTCTGTCAGAAGTTTTTTTGTCGTCTATCCATGCCATACTTAGATTCTTCTCCTTTTTACAGTTCTCCATTATGACTTTAACAACAAATGGTCCTTTGTTTCTATGACTTCTTTTACCCTTTGGTTCTGTTGCTATGGTTTGGTTTTCTTCTAAATGACTATAAACTCTGTCAGCATCAAGTTCCTATGTATAGTTTATACATCGTTGGAAAGCAAGTTACTGGCCTATAGTTTTTAGGATAGCTTATGAGTTCGCTCGTAAGTAGGAGCATTGCTTTTCCTGTTAATCAAGCTGGTGTTTGTTCAGGGTGCGCATTCAAACAGTTCTTACTCATGGCTAAATCTTCATGCAAAAATGTTAATACTTTTAGCCAGAAGTTAGGTACTGCATCTGGGCCTGGGGATTTCCAGTTAGGAGCTTTTCATACCTTTGTTTCAGCCTTTCTGGTGGTTGCTTTATCCCATTTCATATACTATACATTTAAACTTATTTACTTCTATCCATTTAGCATCTTTATTTTCCACAGGTCTATATTATAAACACGAAAGTTTACTTACCAGAATACCTAAACGTTGACACATATTCCGCGAACCGTATATACACCGAACGCCCTAAAATGCGAAATTCAAAAAGTCGAACTGTCATAGTTGTCCCACCCCACTGCCCACTACATGCTACCTACACAAACTAAAACCACATACATACACTAACCAAAACCCTACTTCTAACCCTAAACTAAACCCTACTTCTAACCCTACGCTAAATCTTACATATACCACCATGTATGCACTTAACTTAACCTGCACCCTAACCCTAAGGTCCATAATTATCGTACACTTACCTTAAAACGCTAAACCCAAACAAACTAATCCACACACATACACTTAACAAAACCCTACTTCTAACCCTACACTAAATCTAACGTGCATTACCATCTATGCACTTACTTTAACCCGCACCCTAATCCTAAGGTCCGTAACTATCACACACTTACCTTACGGAGCTATACTGCAGAAGGGCCAACCGTGACGATTCGACATTTCTGCTTTCGCGCTTCTGGACGATCTATGTTTTTGCAGTTCGATGAAGACGTGTCGACGTTTAGGCGTTCGGTTAAGTAAACATTCGTCCTTATAATATAGACCCATTTTCCACAGGATCTTAATAGGTATTTCTCCAAAATGTATCTATTTTTTTCTTCTTTTGTTGGTGGTGGTTCAATTCCTTTTGCTTTGTTTCCCAATGCTCTTTAAAACGTTTTTGGGGCATCAGTAAATTGCTTATTTTGCCCTTTTTCTTTATATTTATCTAAGTATCTATGTATTTTCTATATTTTTCTACCTATACTGATACTTTTAGTTTTATTATTTGCGACAGTGCATCCTTCAGTAGGGTCAGACTGATGTGGTTAAAATCCTGTTCTCTAAGTAGTGGCGTAAAACATTTGGTTGTGAAAGGTGTCCGTCATAAATGAAGGCAGTACTATATACGTGCCATAAGCTCTCAAGACCATTTACCCCCTTGCATACATAAGTGCTATTGTGGATTTAGGCTCTGTACGCAGTACAACTCTTGATAGTTTGTGGAAGTGGTAAGATTCAAATCCGAATTTTTCTGTTTCATAAATGTTTGTTTTTGTGTTCCAAAGCTTTTGCTCTTGCGTATTATTCAAATGGTGTGTTCGTTTTTGTTAAGTGCAGTTGTGTAACTTAATATTGTCTTTCCACAGGATTTCATCCAATATGAGACTTCCCACGTGACTTTCTTCTTTAGCATATGTTAAATTTTCCTAACAGCAGATTTATTTGAAAATGCCGTTAGACAGTAGATTTTCACTTTGGGAGAAACTAGTAAAACTGCAATGGCCATCTTCTACAAAATTAGTATATCTGTACTCAGAGATGTTCAGAGACGGCTTCTTTTAAATCACTGAAAAAAGACTGAATTTACTGCAGAATAAAGCACATAATCACATTGGTTTCAAAACTCTGTGTCCATCTTGGCAACCACATTGCATTACTCGCTGATATTTCCATTTAGCAATTACAGATATTAGAGCTCTCCTAATGCAGCTTATTGCCTCTTGGCACATTTAATAAAGCAGTACTCTTATCTGTGACAGGAGTGTGTGGCTAGAGACCCGTATGTTGAAGCTTGTTGGTCTAAGGCTCTGTTCTGAGCTGTTGATTGGCTATTTTGCCCACTACTAAGGTTTTTTCATTTATTATAAAGCCCAGAATTTGTGCGGGTTTGCTTGACGCACACTATTGCTCACTAACTGGCACTAATGGACAGTTGCGATTACTATTGGTGGATACAGGGAAAAAAAGTTCTGCACATTAAATTTCCCCTTAGCTGTGGTCTGTTCTATAATGGGCCATTTTTATGGTTGTACTTCCCTTTTGGTCTACAGACCAGTACAATCTCTGAGCTACCCACTGTTTTTCTCATCTATACTAGTGAACTACCCTCTCACAAGACCCCCAACTGGTCATTTTTGGTCAATCCCTGTTAACAACCGCACCCTTTACCTAGCACTATGGAAGGACAATACCCCACCATTTCTCCTGCCTACCTGGTCAAATTGGGCATCGTGAGGCAATGTAGCAATTGCCTAATGTACACTGACAACCCACTTCTTTTAAGATACTCCCAACTCAACATGCAAGAGGTGCATCTACATAAAAAGCAGAATTAGAGCTGTCTCACTCACCAGTCTGTATACCTGACCCTTTGCACGTTGCCAACACTCATCTCACTGCCATCAGCTACCATGTAACCAAGACATAACCCCACATGTGCAGAGGTCCTCTCTAAATACCTACCCAAAACGCAGAGACCTCCCAAACACTAGCACATGCACATAGTTCACTTACCGATAAACACAGTACACAAGCCAATGTCTCATCAAGTAAGCCCTTAAGATGTAACACAAAACCAAATGTACTAGTCATGGATGATTCTAAGGAGAAGTTCACTGTTGGCTATCTGTCTGGTGCCAGAATCCAGAACGTCACACACACACACTCAAGTCTCTCAGCAGCAAGTACTGTTATGACTCTGTCATAGTACATGTTGATGTGAACGACATGAGACATACCTCTCTGGACTATATGAAGAGAGCCATGACTGAGCTGTCTTGTGTCCCAGGCAAGAATGTCCGTAGTCTTAAGCAGCATACTACCCTCCTCTAGGATGATACCACAATACAAGCAAAAGATGATTGACTTCAACAATTGTCTTAGTTTTTGTTGACATTCAAAGGGAGTCCAGTTCCTGTCAGCCTGGGATGATATGGTTGATAGATACCAATGCTTTGCCAGAGACAGTCTTCACCTGTTACCCCTAGGTTTTGGCTTCTGGCAAAGGCTCTTGCCTCCCTCATAGTTCCTTTTTTTAGGCAGTGTCACAAGTACAACATTTCCAACATAAATTGCTCCTCAGAAAACAACATCAAGGTCATGCTGCTAAATGCTAGCAGCTGAAACCTAAAACTGTACTCATTAGAAGCTGCCCTCTCCTTGGAGGATGCTGATGTCTATGCTGTTAGAGAGACCTGGTTCAAGGCTGCGGAAAGTACCCCAGCCATACTGTATTACAATGCCTTCCACTCGCTCAGACCATCAAATGAGAACGAGAAATCTAGAGGAGTAGCAGCAATCAAATACTTCACATTGGTAAGACTAAATGAGCCCCTCAAGTTACTGCAAGTATAACTTACTTTAAGTAAAACTCCTCTCCAAATGATCACCAGTTATAGGACCCGCACCATGAACCAGGACACCCACAATGCCTGCCTGGACCTCCTGAACTCCCTCAATATACCACCAAACACCCTGGTTTTGAGAGTCTTCAACTACCCATCGATAAATTGGTTTAACTACACCTGTACTAATGCACTCGCCAAGAGATTTTTGAATTTTGTAAACTCTGATGCCCTGGACCAGTTAGTTGATACCCACGCTAGAGGTTCAAACATTCTGAATGTAATACTTACGAACATGAGTGATCATTGCACCACCCCAAGTGTACATTCATCCCTAGTGAGATCTGATCATAGGTCAGTCACACTAGATGTAAGAATCGCGTCTGACCCTCCCCCTGCTGAAACTAGACTAAAAATTTCTCCAAAGGAAACTACAGTCACTCACAAGATGATATTAGTTTCACAGCCCTTACACCTACTGATGGCAAGGATACCTTTGCCGAGGTTTATACCAAAGCCTTGTACAAACACCTTAACAGCTGCATCGACTCAGCTGTACCAGAAAGGATAAAAGTAAGTTCCTTACAAAAAAACAAAGCTGCTTTGTGGCGATCTGCTATAAACAGGCTATCTAACAGGAGAAAGAAACTGCTGTCTAAAAACAGTAGGAGATGGTCTCTCCTTGGCCTAAATAAGCAAATAAGACCCCTAGTGAAAAATCCAAAGCTGACTACTAATCTAAATTGGCCACCCTTGCTAAGGGTAACCATAAAGCATTTGTCGGCTACAGCCGCAACCTCAAAGGAAAGTATCATATTTGTACAGAACATGTTGTGAATGGTACAACATATACTGAACCTGGTGATCTTGCTAACCTGCCGGCAGGTTCAGTGAGAACTTCTCCTTCCTGTCTCTGTCCAGTATGCTACAAGACATCCCTCCTACATGTCCTCCCCCAGAAATCTCTGAGGAGCAGGTCCTTAATGCCCTTTCCAAGGCAAAAAACACAGCCTCTGTGGGACCAGACAGCCCTGGCTGCATCCTAAATTGCTTAAAACAAGAGTTTGCTGTACCTCTGAGTACCTTCTTTAACCACAGTCTGAGCACTGGGTATGTTCCTGCAGAATGGAAAACTGCCATTGTCATCCCCTTCCACAAAGAGGGTTCATCTGCTGACTCCAGGAATTACAGACCCATAAATCTGACCAGCCTCATATGCAAGACCATGGAGAGAATCGTCACAGTCCTTATCAACAAGGATATAGGAGACCTCCAAACAATAGACCCTTCCCAGTTTGGTTTTGTCAAAGGGAGAACGTGCCTAGTAAACTTGGTGGACTACTTTGAGCAGTCACCAAAGCCCTGAATGAAGATAAAACTGCACACTCCTTATTTAGACCTAGCAAATGACTTCGACACTATCCCCCACTCAGGTGTCATTGATAAACTTACCCAACTGAATGTAAACCACTATATAGTCAGGTGGATTGCTAATTGGCTCACCAGTAGAACACACACTTAAACTAGGGGACTCTTCATCCGCCTCCAGACCAGTAACTAGTGGAGTACCACAGGGCTTGGTGCTGGGGCCCCTATTGTTTGGAATTTACTTTTCAGAGGTACAGGGCAAAACAAAGGCCATATGGCTGACAAAGTTTGTAGCTGACTGCAAACTGGGCACGATCATTGAATCCCCTAGTGACATTGACACCCTTTAGGAATGTCTTACTCAGACCAACGATTGGTGTCAAAGTCAGGGACTTTTACCACATTAACAACTACATCTTAAGTACCCAATCAGTGGTAAGAGATTTGGACACACAGGTTAACAGCAGCCTCTCCTTTGACCACCATGTGTCCTCAGTGGTAAGGAAAACCTTCTGTGTTGCCCATCTCATCAATAATGGCATTGCTTTCTATAAAAATAAATAAATAGGTTATACCCCTCCTGTACTCCCTTATCAGACCAATTAGAGAGTATAATGCACCCTTTGGCATGTACCTCGCCAAGCACCTCCAACAGTTGGAGAGACCTTTAGAGTCACCTTACAAGAAAATGCAAGGTGTCCAACACCTGCCTTATGCAGATAGACTAAAATCCCTATCACTGTACACTGTATCTTACAGACTCCTCAAGGGTGATCTCTCACTAGCCTATAGGGCAACTGCAGATGCTGCCGTGATGGAAATGCTGCACATTAGCAAGACAGTGGTACTCGCTGCACCTGCTCCACTGACCTCAACATGAGACGAGACATTAAAAGAGACCTGCTGGAGAGACAGGTTCATCTCCTAGAGGCTCCCCCTACTCTGGAATAAGCTTCCATTCCTAGTAAAACAGAGCCCCTCACTGACTGTTTTCAAGCGTAATCTGGGTAATTGGATGGGGAATCGAAAATTCACCCCAGGGGTTTCACCGGTGTCCCTTCTGGATAGGGGCAGCAGGTGTTGTCAGGTCTGCTAACCACACCATTAAAGAGGGGAAAAACATGGCTAAGTTTGTAAGGGCCTCAGGGCTATTAGCCTAGTAACCTCCTATGATCTACATGTCTTTGTGGACTGTCGTTGCTGGTGTAAGTATAATCATATCAAGTCTGTGTATTCCTGTAACTGCGTTAAGGAACCTGTCATGAAAGTGCAGTGCAAGGCAGTGACAGAAAATAACACTGAATGTCTGCATCATAGAGTGCTTCCACTGAAGAGACCCTCTCAAATGTACATGTTTATATGCATAGATTAATGTTCCTGGTGTTACGGGGTGGTACTTCCTGTGGTTTATTTTATGACTTTACATTTATTTAAGGTGTTCTGGATGCTTGAGTATAGTGAGTCTTTGCTTGTGAGTCAATTGTAAGTAGGTCGCATTTTATGGAGGATAGCTTTGGGGTTGGTAAAAGGCTTGTGTGTTGATATGGAAGCTAATGGTTATATGCACAAGTTGAAGCTATAGAAATTCTGCATGGTTATGAAATAATGTAGTGATACCACACTTCAAGAGCAGTGTCTTACTGATCCTTGAAGATCCTTATCTGAGGAGACGCTAAAGAAAAGTCAGGTTAGAGTTAAAGATATTTATGAATGCCACGATTGTTGACATGAGTGAAGGCTTCGGTGTTGTATATATTTTAATGAATGGTTGTCATATTTGAACTGTTGATAAAACATCAGAGCATATTTTCTTAAGATGTTCCAGACATGATCATTTTTTGCTCTCCACTGCTGAGTCAAGCTCTCATATGCCAGCATCCCAATAAGATGCCCTTACATTTCACTGTTGCAGGATTCTTAACCTGAGGGATCCCCTGCAAAGGGTGGCCTGACATCCGACCAGTATACCAAAGCCTTTAGTTTAAGGATATGCTGTACATCACACGTATGCTCCCAGCGCTAAGCACAGGGCATAAAGGTGATGTCCAGATGTATCATCCTCCGAACTTTTCTGCCACCAGTCTGAATGCCATATTTGATAATCAGTCTAATTGTTAGAGTAGTTTGCTGGTTTACCTAGTCATTTTCAGATAAGTATCCCGTTGGGGTTCTCTGCTTATCCTTTTCTTTTACACTTGTGTTGTTGTGGGATTTTGTGTCATCCAGAAAGGGTAAATGCCAGTCTGGGGGACAAATTCCTCATACAGACTGTCACGAGCAGTGCTTGTTTTATTTAAGTTCTTCTCATGGCCATACGTCCTGTACGATGTTAGGCTTTTTTTCCCAAAGACCTTACATAGTCTTTCATCCCTATGGTGAAAACTAGTGTCTAAAGCTTTTAGCTAAAGAGACTATGGAGGGTACTTCCTGGTCTGAGGGACAGACTTCTTCGAAGAAGAAAGCCAAAAAGTCAGATCAAATTCTTCAGCTGTGCTGCCTCCACCAGACGTCCTCCTGAGTTGGTGAAAGCCCGGAGGATCATCCGATTCTTGTGCTGGGTTCCCTCTGCCTCGACTGATTCAGAGGCTGGCTTGGATCCAGCTTCTCGTACATCCTCTGAGGCCTTACAGACATCCACTTCAGATGTTCAGGGGGAACCATGGCTGACTGTCACCGAAGGGCCTAGGGGGGTTCCTTAGATACTGGTGAGGGAGGAAGTCCTATCTACAATAAATGAGTGTAGGCCGACAATGGGCCCTTCTACATTTCATAAGGAGGAGTCCCTTTAGAAAAGAAGCAAAAGACAAAACATTTCTTTCCTGCTCCTAAAGACCATCATAGTCAATGGCAGAATTTTACATAGGGCTTGTTCAGTGCTCTCATGGCCTTAGACTTCCCAGGGGATTTCTGTCCCAGTTCCCCCTTGGTCATCTTCCACTCCTTAGGATAACTAGGGAACAGGATTCCTCTCAGGAAGAAAAGGATTCTGATGAGGAATCTCTGGCCTATTCTACTCTGATTCCTTCCCCTTTGGAGTATGGCTCTGAGGAAGAGGAGTCTGCTCATCCTGAATATCCTTTTGAGGAGATTTTCTTTGGGGATAGTATTTCCAGGATGATGGAATTTTTTAAATGAGATTGTGCCCAAGTATCTAAAGTTCAGAGAAAGTATTATGTGCTCCTTCAGATGGAGTCTCCCAGACCCTCTGCTGTTCCTCCTGTTTTGGCTGCTTTATTACATGCCTTTTGTTGTGCGTCTCAGGCCCCTGACTCACAGCCCTCTGGTCCTGCATAACCCAATTGGTTTTATAAAGTGCCTGATGACTGCAAATTCCTTTATAAGTGTCCATCTGCTGACCCTTCAGTGGTCTCTGTGGCATCTGACAAGCCGCCTAAATTACTGTCTTCTACCATGCTCCTTCCTTCTGATAAGGACTGCAGGACTAGGAAAGTGAGGGTTAAAAGGTTTATACTTCAGCCACCCCTAGCCTTCTGGGCTGTTAATTATCAGACTCACATGACCAAGTATATTTTGGCTGTTCTTTCTCAGACTTGAGATACCTTGTCCATGGTAGGGACTTCTTCCCAGGTAGCTCGCTGTTGCATTAAATATAGCTATGATGCAGCAGATGCTTCTTTTAGGTCTGCTGCTTTTGGCTCTGTGTTGGAGGTATTCCTGGCTATGGCTTCAACCTCTTCCTGATGATATTAAGGCTAAGGTGATGTATGCTCCTCTGGACAACAAATTTTTCTTTGGTGCTGCTGATTTGTTCAAATCACTGCAGGAATAAGTCAAGGCGTTACAGGGCCTGAAACATATTTTTGTTTCTCCTGTCCCAAAGTTTCCAAGAAACTATCCCAATAAACTGGCTTTTGTTAGAGGGCAGTCTCGTCCTCCTCCTAAAGACAAGAAAGGTGGTAGGAGGGCTCCCCAACTAAGTCTACCCAGACCTCTACTGCTCTGAAACCTTCCTTTCCTTTTAAACCAGGTGCTGTCTGACTTCCTGGTTCTTTCCAGCCACATTCCTCTTTCACACCATCTTTCTCAGTCTCTTCTTGTTTGGTTAAGCATAACACCGGACTCCTGGGTTCTTTCCATCATTTGCCAGCGGTATTTCATGGTTTGAATATCTCTTCCCCCTTTCATGGGTATTCCTCAGCCACTTCAAGACCAGTTGAACTTCTTTCCAGAGGTGCTTTGGTGTCTTTTGTCTCTGGGAATTATTGAAGAGATTCCAGCTGCTCAAAGGGGGAAGGAGGTTTATTCCAGAATGTTTTTGGTTCCTAGGAAAGAGGGCACTTGGAAACTCATTCTGGATCTTTCTCACCTGAATAACTTTCTGAAGGTTCCTTCCCTGTGAATGTTATGCCTTCAGACTTTGTTCCCTCTGCTGATTTCTTCAGGCTTATTTAGTTTCTCTGAATCCCAAGGATTCCTACCTCCATATCCCTATTCATCCCCTTTTCAGAAAGTATTTACGTTTATCTGTTCCTTCCTGGCATTTTCAGTTCTGTGCTTTGCCCTTTGGCTTCTCTACTGTCCCAAGGGTAATCACCAAATGCCTAGCTCCTTTGATTGCTTTTTGCAGGCTCAAGGGCATTCAGGTCTTCCCTTGTTTAGATAGCCTGCTTATTCAAGCCTCCTCTATAGAGATTCTTTTATAGCACCTTCAGTTTGCCATTGCTCTGTTGCAAAACATGGGGTTCACTGTAAATTTTCAAAAGCCCTTCCTGTCCCCGTCACAGGATCATGTTTTTCTGGGATGCAGGATTCAGAATGTTCCTATGTTTGTGTCCCTGCCTTCACCCAAGGCTTTGACTCTGATTTCCTTTTTTCAGTCCCTTCATCCTCTGACTTTGATTTTAGACAGGGAATTTCTGAGGGCTCTAGGATTCACAGCATCCACCATCCCTATGCTTCCCTTTGCCAAATTGCACATAAGAAAGCTCCAGTGGTATCTAAAGTCAGTTTGGCTTCAGCATTCTCATCCTTTAGAGTTTCCATTTCCTGTTCTTCCATGTCTCAAGTTGGAATTTCAGTGGCGGATTCACCAACTGACTTTGAATGCAGGACTCCCCTTTCAACCCCCACTTCCCTCTTAGGAGCTGTTCAGACACCTCAGGTGGTGGTTGCAAGGCTTCCTTCAGAAATCTAAAGTGCAAGGCCTTTTGTCTCTTCAGCAACAGAAGTAGCACATCAATATCAAGGAAATGAGAGCTCTTCTGTTGGCTCTTAACTGCTTTCCGTCCTCTGTTTTCTCCAGGGCCCCTAAAAATCATTACAGATAACATCACAGTGATGCGGTACATCATAACGTCACAGTGATGCGGTACATCATAACGTCACAGTGATGCGGTACATCATAACATCACAGTGATGCGGTACATCATAACGTCACAGTGATGCGGTACATCATAACGTCACAGTGATGCGGTACATCATAACGTCACAGTGATGCGGTACATCAACAAACCAGGGGGGACAAGGTCCTATATTCTTTGCAGGTTAGCACTTCATGTTTGGTAGCTAACTGTTCAGTACCAAGTGACACTTCAGGTAGTGTACATTTCTTCAAGTCAGAATTTTGTGGCAGACTCCCTGATCAGGTCCATAACACATTCTCATGAGTGGATGCTTTACAGGTATGAGTTTCTGGACATTATCCACCAATGGGTTATACCTCAAGTAGATCTCTTTGCCTCGCTTCTGAAAAGGCAGCTTCCTCAATTTTGTGCCAGGACTCCATGTCCTCTGGCCTAGACGGTGGACACCTTCTCTTTTTCATGGAAGGGGAAGTTTCTTTATGCCTTCCGTCCCCTTCCTGTCATTCCAGAAGTCCTGTGCATGATCAAAATCTTGCTGGTGACTCTGTTTTGGCCTAGACAGCATTGGTTCCCTCCTACTTCTACAGTCATCACAAGTTACCTCACTGGGTGGATCTTCTCACACAAGACAAGGGATTTCTCATCTATCATCACCTGTCCACTCTTCAACGGACACTGTGGGTGATAGGAATTTGATTCTCTATAGGCACCTTTTTACTGAGGATGTGCTTCAGGTTCTGCAGGAGGCCAGGAAACCCACAACTAGGAAGTCCTACTTATCCAAATGGAAGAAGATTTCTGATTGGTGTCTTTATCATAACCTGGACCCACTTACTGTGGATGTTCCTTTGGTTGTCTCTTATTTGTGTGAATTGCTCAATGCTGGGTTGGCATAGTCTTCTATTAAAGCCCACATCCCAACTATTTCTGCATGTCTGCCTGTAGTTCCTCATTTGGCTTCTAGGTTAGAGGCCAAACAGTTTCAAAGGCATCCTTCATATTAGACCTCCCAGGAAGCCCATCCCGCCTTCCTGAGATCTTAATTTTGTTTTGGAGAAATTGACACAGGCTGCTTTTTCAGCCTGTAGTTTCAGCTTACTTGTACCATTGCTTTTGGAAGACTGTTCTTGTCTTGGCCTGTATTTCTGCCAGATGGGTGTCTGAGCTTGAAGCCCTTATGGCTGTTCCTCCTTTAGTTTTCTATAAGGACAGTGTCCCTTCATATTAATCCTTCTTTTTATACCCAAGGTGGTAAATGAGTTGTCTCTTAATCAGTATATTCATTTGCCCACTTTTTTTCCCTTCTCTGAAATCTGCTAGTGAGAAGGTGTTGCACACTATGGATGTGCATAGACAACTCAGATTTTATTAGGATAAAACTAAAGCTTTTCAAAAATCTGAACAGCTTTTTGTTTCTTTTCATCCTAGATCATTAGGTTTGGCAGTTTCCAAGCAGACTATTTACTGTTCGATTTCTAAAGCCATTTCCTTTTGTTATTCTTATCATTGTAAGAGCCTTCCTTCAATGGTCAAGGCTCACTACTAGGGCAGTGGCTTCTTCTGGTCCTTTTTTCAAGGGTTTATATACTAATACTGTCCTTGAGGCAACTACCAGGACTTCTGTGCTTACTTTTACCAAGCACTACAAGTTAGATAACCTATCCAGGGCTAGAGCTAGTTTTGCTAGGGCCATTTGTCATGGGTTCCTAGAAGGCTGTGCTGGTCCTTCCTCCTTCCTGAGCTTTTGCACTCTTCCTAGTGCTAAGAATACTGCAGCAGTGAAATAGAAGGACATAGTACAGTTGTGTAAAATCTTACCATAACAGTAGATGTCCTTCACTTCACTGTTGCAATATTCACTCCCACCCTCCTTCCTCTGGTCTTTTGTCCCTCTGGATGTGTATGTTACCCTCAGGTATCCTAGGGCTGGCATTCCTCCTGGGGATTTCAGTTCTGAGGATATGTCCGGACGTCACCTTTATGCCCTATGCCTAGCACACAAGAGCATATGTGTGATGTATGGCATATACTTAACCTAAAGGCTTTGGTATACTGGCTGGATGTCTGGCCTCCTTTGGCAGGGGATCCCTCATGTTAAGAATACTGCAACAGTGCAGAGAAGGACATCTGCTGTTATGGTAATATTTTAGACAACTGTACTTTCTGTTCTTGAAGACTCCCAGTCTATGGCATCATGATTTCTTCCACACCATGGAGGCGTCTGTCTACTAGGAGAGCTGTGTAGGGAATACGGGCCTCTGACACCTGCATGCAGGTTCTAGCAGTTCTGTCTGTTATGCAACTCCCACTGGAATGGGGCCAGTCAATGAGCCCTCATACTATGGCTTTCCCATAGGGTTGGTACTTGTCCATAACCCCCCCCCCCCCAGCATGCCAAAGCTATGTCTTTTGGTTGAGCAGTTAGTGAGATGCGTAGTCTTAGAATATGACCATTTCAGGCCTTAGGGAAAGTGTGTCCTCAGCCATGCCACTACCCAGTCCAGCAATTTTTCCAAGACCTGTCCCATACCAGGCTTCATGAATTAATTTGCCTACATAAGCACAGTCTCACTTCTCCCCAAGACTGGCCTGCCAGTCTTTCCTACCAGCTGCATCAGATGCCCAAGCTGCTTATTGACCATCCATCTATGCCACCCAGTTGTCTCAAATGTGGTCAGTTTTAGCCTTTAATTTTGCATATTTATGTTGAAAATATTTCTGATATTTCAACACATGTAATAATATATCTATAATATAGAGAACAGATATTTTATTAATTATGTAGAGAAGGTTATATTTCCTAGAACTTGGATCCTTTTGAAGCGACATACTGATGAACTTTTATTTAATAAAACTTGGTCAGTGAGTACAGCATTGAAAAGTTTACAGTTTTGGTTGTGTCAAAATGAGTGAGTGGTTGATTATAGTTTTCTGATGTTCTTTCATGTGTATATCACTTTTTCCTATTTTTGTATGTTTGTCTTTGAATATTTTGTATTTCTGTAATGTTTTGTTCTAAGCTTTTTTTCAGTAAGTGTAATGGTATGTTTTACAGCCACCTGAGTTACTGCCCAGTTAGACAAACATGAAGGAAGGTACTATTAGATGTGCAGCCCCCTGCCCCAATGCTGCAGTCCAACAGTGTGAATAACAGAAAAACAAATTCAGTCCTGTATCTTAGACAGTTACTGCTGCCTTCATCTTGTATAGAGCCTCATGATGGAATGAGATGCAAGAACAGGCTTGTATACACAGTTTAAGGAAAAGGACAGAGCTGAAAGAAGCTAATGTGTGACACTTAAAGGAGGTCAATTTAAGGCAAACAGGAGTTTAAGGTAGTACTGTCAGTGTGACTTATCAGTGGAAGAGATGAATTGCTAGAATTAAAAGGTGCAGTTACAAAGAGGCTAGCTGCATCACTCTCTGGTGGAACTAAGGGGTCATATTTTTTTTTGCTAGATTGTTTACATATGTCAGTCTGTCTGCTGTCCATCTGTAATAAGTAAAGCTCTGGCATAAGTTACAAAGAAGTCAATATCAAATGACATTGTAGGAAGTATTGCACTTTCTGTTTAGTTCGCATGGGGTTTGGGAGTTTTAAATCTCTTCCTGAAAATTGTATTCCTTCTTTTTTTGTAAAGACTGGGGTTTGAGAGTTCTGCGTCTGTTCCTGAAAATTGCATTCTTTGTTTTTCTGTTTTGTTTTTCTTTGCCTGGTGTAGTGGTTTGTACTGTCTTTGCCTGTGCAAGTAGTATAAGGTTAAGATACATTTGTCATTGAAGTGTGTTTTAAGGGAAGAGGTTAGATTTGGCTTTATGGTATCTTCTGCCTAAGGCTTTTTAGATAGGATGATGTGCTCTTAATGGCCAAGAATCATGTCCTGCTTAGAAAGGGCCTTTGTGCTTGCTTGAATAAATTTACCTAGGTCTGTCCTAAAGCTTGTGTTTTCTTGTTTAGGTTACGTCCCTCAGACACAGATCGCAGAAGACAGATATGGAAAATGTTTCAGAGCTTGCTTGTTACGTATAGTCGACTAAGAGAATTTGACCAGAGTTTCCTTGTAGAGGTATGTTCATCTTTTATTTAAGTTTCCATTTTTACATGACCATAACAATGGGCAGAAATCAATTCTTGATTTTATATTTATTGAATTGGTCTTTCTTTTTCCTTGATACTTATTAATGGGTCTATATTAAGTGATTGAACGTTTAGTTAATCGAATAATTAAACGTTGATCACTAAATGTCGAAGACCCAAAACCGCAAATGGCAGTTTCCACTCAGGGAAATGAGTATTTTGGCCGTTTGTGGATTTTGCCCTTTCTTCAGTGTGGAGCGATCTGTGAGTAGGTATATTTAGTTGGGGGGGGGGGGCACAGCCCCACCACACTTCATTTTTGTTTGTTTTTTGTTTTTTTTTAGGTAGGACAATGGTATTGTTTCCCTGTGTGGAAACTGCCGTTCGTGGTTTTGGGTCTTCGACATTTAGCGGTAGACGTTTAGTTATTCGATTAACCAAATGTTCGATCATGTAATATAGACCCCTTATTAATACCTAATATTCCTTTTATTATAATTTTAAATTAACTCCATGTTTTTAATCCTTTCATATGACATGAATGTTTATTGGGGGCACACTTCTGCTCTTGTTTGTAATAGTCATTGACTGGATGACTTTGTGAACTAAAATTCTTTCTTAACATGTTACTCATTGCAGGTTTGGTGATGCCCTGCTGTAGTATTTACATCTCTGCTTTATGTTCTGGTTGGTCAGTATACTTTTACAGACGTCTCAAATTATATTTTGAGACAGTTGACCAATTGTTCAAAAGTTTATTTCAGCAAGGAAAGTCCGGCTCAATCCCCCCTATTAAGTTACTCAACTTTGAGAGTGCACACACTCCGGTTAGAAGGAAAAAATGTGGCTTTAATGAAAAACTAAATCTGTGCTTTTCTGGGTTTGTTCACCATCAAGAGTTTTTTTAATAGAGTGGGTTTTGGGGTTTAAGCCATTACTTGGGGATCTGTATTTTTATTACAATTCCTAGGTAATATGTAGTGATGAAGTCACTATATCTTTGTCGCTGTATTCACATTGTATGATAGGATATGCAGCTCACTATTTGGGTACTTTGCCTTGCAAACAGTGATGAAATGCAAATCAGCATCTGTGAGTAGTTGCAGATAAGTTTTATGCAAGTCCACCCTAACTCCCGTTGATTCCAATTGGTATATTCTTTAATACACTTTACAGCAATAGTCTGCCCATCATATACATAATTTGTCAACTGTTTATAAAAAAAATATTCCCATAAATGAAATTAATACATTTAAAAATCTGTTACAATTGAAAGTATTTTTCTCAGAATTTTGGGCAGAAAGGTTTCTGTTCATGACAACCTGTAAATCTCAGAATCTGTCTGGTTCCTTTTCTGATTTCAGCCACAGTTTAATTTCTCCAATAATTTAGGAATTTTGCATACCATGACAGGCTTGACCCCCATTCCTAAGTCGGGATATGATTAGAGCTCAAGACACTAGTGTTATTTCAGTCTTAGATGTTTTCCAAGAATGGTCTCCTCAGCACCCGCTTTCTGTCCAGAATTGTCTCCTAGCAGGTTCATTGTTAAGTTGTAGGCTAGCTGCCTTTGCACGCCATTTTATGACTATCAAATTTCCGTTTTGGTGCTTGAATTAACATAGCCCATTTGGTGTTAAACTGACCTTATCCATCTCATGGTCAATAATTATATGGTACTTTTAGTAAGAATAACTAGGATCATACCACAGTTGAGAGGATTCATGCATAAAGCATACCACTGTGCATTAGTACTACAGGGGGCAGTCCTGGAATACATTTTCTATTACCCATCTGTAGATCAAAGCTCTGCTTGAATATGGACAAGGTTGAGCTTTGTTTTATGCAGATGGGGAGTCTGTCCAGAACAGTGGTTCCCTCTGTGAGATGTATCCTTTTCTCTGAACTGTTTTGTTGATGTTTCAGAAGAAGTTTAGATCCCTGGACTGAGCATTTCTGATGCCATTTGACTTGCAGATGTGCACTAGGTCCTTCTGTACTGGGTCGGAGGGCGCCTTGTACACCAGGCACAGGTCAACTCGTAGCAGTCTGTAGAGTACGGAGTACAGTGACAGGACTTGTCAGTTTGTACATGTGGGACATATTGTTGTATCCTTTTAGTAAGCTATCTGTGTGGGTGTTCTAGTTGTTCCATGTGTCTGAACAGATACATGCCAAAGAAGGTATTATAGTCAATGAAAGAACTAATGATGGCTTAGTAAAAGGGGATAATGACATGTATTGATCTAGTTGAAATCCATTTGTTTATAAACCTGTGCAATATATGGATGTTCTTATGATAGTGGGGTTGTTAGTTGAAAGATGAATCCCTGTCCACATAAATATCAGAATCCCAAACAACTGGAATAGCTCTTGAGAGTATTGTCAGTGTGATAGTTTCCCATTGCTTTCATTTGTGCATGGAAGTTCTTGTATTTTACGACTTTGTGTTTTTCTGTGCATAAGCCACTGTAATTGCTAGGTGTAGCAGTTTCAATGAACAACACTACTTTTGTGGTGTTCGTGGACTAGTGTACTTGGTTTTCTTGTGTCAGGTTTTTGAACTATTGGTAATGGCTTAACCCAGGTAATAAAAACTTCAACATTCTCTGTAATGTGTCTTATGTACTACTACTATATTAGTGTTTGCACAATCCCCAGTGCGGCAGTCTTGCCACATTATTGTGCCTTTCAGTTTAGCGGCCCCGTGCCATGAGTGTATCACAACCAGCAGCAAGATTTGCCACTGTTTCCAGTTCAGTTTTACAGAACTTGCATTTGTCTGTTTCTCCATTGTTTTCAGTGGACTTCGTAAACCAATGTGTACCTAATCCACTCTCCTGAGCAGCATTCATTAGCCTTTCATCATTTAGTTTCATTTTTCTTGTCCTTAACCATTACTGCCTAAAACCATGGTCATCATGAAGTTGTTACAGAAGAGCTTGTTCTTGAAGGGCTAGGAAAGTTGGACACAGGCAATGCCATGGAGACCTTAACCAGTGTTTTTCCTTCTGTACTAGAATGTCATTGTTACTTGAAATTTGTTACAAGACAATTTCTGAGTTTATTTTATGTTTAAAATCCCTTCTTCAGTCTCTGTTAAGATGGAAATTTGTTTTGAAGTACTTGTGCTCTCCAGCTGCTGTTAAATGTACTGATTGTTTTTTTTAGTAGTCTGATATTCAGTCTGTTGATGCAAATCATTTTGTTGGCAAATGGTAGATTCTTTTTTTTTTCCATTGATGAAAGTGGTGATTCCTATGAGATTTTATTAATTTAATGTCTGAATAGATCAAATGGGGTAATGTAAATGTCCAGGCTTTGAGAGTTAATTTCTAGATTATATGACTTTAAGCAGGGTAGAGCTATTAGAATTTGTATCATCTGGTACATCGGGATGGCTAAAGGAATAAGATGGAGACTAGCTGCTTGTGACCACCTTTATCAGCACATCTCAGACTGAAACACCATGCGTGATATGACCATACACCAGAGTGTACTCTGCCCTCATTTTAAGACAAAAGTTCCCACTTTTAAAGAGTAGTCTACTTAGGTGTGAGTGTGTGTGGGCACCTCCACCTCCGATAACAGACCTGTCACTAACGGACTTCCCCAGGGATCTGTCCTGAGACCCCTACTGTTTGGCATCTACTTCTCAGAGGTCCAGACAAAGACAAAAGGCCTGTGGCTGACCAAGTTTGCAGATGACTGTAAGTTGGGTGCTGTCATTGACTCCCCAAATGATAACTTACTGCAAGAGGGTCTCACAGCAACTAATGACCGGTGCCAAAGTCATGGCCTAAAGCTAAATGCAGAACAGTGTATCATATCAAAAACACAGCCTTTACTGATTACCACATCAACGGCAACCCCCTCTCAGGTTGATAACCTCACATTTGAACAT
>NC_056748.1:1021920953-1021958453 GCF_019279795.1 Protopterus annectens | reverse complement strand
CACTGTTACAGGCATTCCTCTCCATAAAGGGGGAGTGACTACAGACCCTGGGAATTATCGCCCCATTAACTTGATGAGTCTGATATGTAAGGCTATGGAGGGTATCATCATGTTTCTAATTAACAAGGATATAGGGAATTTCCAAACTCTAGATCCCACGCAGTTTGGTTTTGTGAAAGGTAGATCATGCATGCTCAACCCGGTTGACTTCTTTGAGTCATTCACCAGAGCTGTGGATGAGGGCAAGGCAGTTCAGACAGACTACCTCGATCTGGCCAAGGCCTTTGATACCATTCCCCACTCTGGAATTATTGATAAACTTACTAAGCTAGGCATCAACCCCTATATCACTAGGTGGGTTGCAAATTGGCTCAACCCACAGTGTGAAACTAGCAGACTCCAAGTCAGACTGCTGACCAGTCACGAGTGGAGTCGCACAGGGATCGGTCCTGGGTCCTCTCCTGTTTGGCATCTACTTCTTAGAAGTCCAGGCCAACAAGGAGGGACTCTGGCTGACCAGGTTCGCAAACTACTGCAAACTGGGAGCCATTATTACCTCCCCAAGTGATGTAGACATCCTACAGAAAGGCCTCACTGAGACCAGTGACTGGTGTCGAAACCATGGCCTTAAGCTTAATTCCAGAAAATGCATAGTTATCCCCTTTAGGAAAAACTCAGTTCCCACTAATTACCACATCGATGGGAGCCCACTGAACACTGAAGGCGTTATAAGAGATCTGGGGACACAGGTTGACAGCAACCTCTCCTTTGACCACCACATTGCCACTGTGGTCAGAAAGTCCTATGTGGCACATTTCATTACCAAGGGTTTTGCATCCAGGAAGAAAGAGGTCATCTTTCTATACTCTTAACTCCACCAGTCATAGAGTATAATGCCCCATTTGGCATGTACCTCACTAGACACATGCAACAGCTGGAAAGGCCACAAAAGTACCCCATGAAGTGGATCCTAGGCCTTAAACACGTCCTACATGGACAGACTCAAAAAAACTCCAGCTATTCTCTGTCTTTACTAAGAGGTGATCTCTGCTTGACTTACAAAGCCATGTCTGACCCAGCTCTGTTAGAAATGCTATATCTAAAGAATTTCCAATCCCTCTGCACCACATGCTCCAGAAACCTCAGTCTCATCACCACAATCAACAGAACATGCTGGAGGGGCAGGTTCATAACCCAGAGACTGCCCATGCTCTGGAATAGACTTCCCGTACATGTCAAGCAGAGCACCTCACTGGCCCTCTTCAAGAGAAATCTTGATGAGTGGATGGGAAATAGAAAGTTCACCCCAGGGATCACTCCAGTGGCTCTACTTGATAGAGGGACTGAGAACTAATGGGTGGCACGATGCCAGGGTCTTCTATGGGCTAGGCTTGTAAAGTCTCCAGAACCATTAGCCTAGTACCCACATATGAACCTGTGAACAAGATTTTTGCTGGTGAAAAATCCCCCTCATTCCTACCTCTGATGGTGGATCCATCTCACTGGCAAAACAGTTACCACTTTCATCTTAGGTGCTGGAAGTTCAAAAGGGTTCTGTCATACGTATTTGGCATATACTTCTCTGAAGCAAAGAATTCCTGCAAATGCATCATTCTGATGTGACATTAAGTCAAGATCTCATCTGCACAAGTTACTTGCAGCTCAGACGTATATAAAAGATCCCATGGCATTTATTGAAAAAGGATTCATTATTGAAATGTTATGTTTAAGCAGTTAACAGTGCAATAAGATGTTCTGTAATTAGAAGTGTGTGTGTGGGTGTGCGTGTGTGTGTGTGAGTGCATGTATATATATGTATGTGTGTGTGTATATGTATGTATATATATGTGTGTGTGTGTATATATATATATATATATATATATGTGTGTATATATATATATATATATATGTATATATTTTTATGCAAACGTGTGTGTATATATACATATATGTGCGCACATACACACACATACATATATGTGTGTGTGTGTGCAAATATATATGTGTATGTTATTATATTTTTGTAGTTATCTTATAATATTTATTTTAAGACCCCATCATACAACAGCTGTGCATACCATTCTATTCCCATGCATAAACTACTTGATTTGTCTTCAGTGCCATTTCCATATGTTTTCTCTAAATTAACATTTCTAAGACATTGTTGGAGCATCTTTAGAAAATAATCCCCAAAATTAATCATTGTGTTACATTCTTTCAATACAAGAATAGTCATTTTTTTTCCTCTTGCTTCTATATTTTTGCACAGTCTTTCTTCTTTTTTTCTCTTTCTGTCTTAACTGGTAACTTATTCATAGGTTCATAGATTACTAGCCTCATGGCTTAAGAACCCTTACAAGCCTAGCCAACAGAATCCAATTTTACTAGATATATGGCACCTAAGCGTAAGAGAATGGCATGGATTTGTTCATATGCGTTTGTATCTTACAGATTGCCCCTGTCCATAAGGGGCATAGGCAGTACCCCAGGTGTAAATTTGCAATTCCCCATCCATTGATCCAAACTGCATGTGAAGAGAGCCAGGGAAGATCTCTGTTAATGTGAATAGGAAGCCTGCTCCAAAGAAGAGGCAGTCTCTGAGACGCATGTCTCTCTCTCTCTCCAGCATGTTTTGTTTGAGTTGCTGACTACATTTAGATCCCTAGATTGGGTGACACTCATGCTGTCTGACTTGTGGATGTGTAGCAGCTCTATCATGTCTGGATTTGTGAGTGCCTTGTAGCTCAGGCATAGGTCACCTCTTAATAGTCAGTAGGAGACAAAGTAAAGGGATAGGGATTTTAGTCTGTCAGCATATGACATGTTGTTTACACCCTGTGTTTTCTTTGTGAGGAACCTCTGAGGTTGCTCCAGCTGCTGTAAGTGCCTAGTCATGCATATGCCAAATAGTGCATTGTACTCCATTATTGGTCTAATGAGGAATGACTATAGTGGGACTATAATTTCCTTGGATCTGGATGCCATACCTTTACATACAAGTTGTACCACATATAAGAACTTCCTCACCACTGTGGGCACATGGCAGTCAAAGTTAAGGCAACAGTCTGTCTGTGTACGTAGATTTCTCACCTTTGAGTCTACTCCTAGGGATGTGCTGTTGATGTAATTTGTAGGGGTATGTGACATCCCAGAGGATATAATACATTTTTAATTAGATTTAGGCTACGGTTCTAGCACCAATTATTTCTGATCTAGACCCTGCTGAAGTATATCTATCTGTATTGCTAGGGGATTCGAGGATTGCCCTTAACTTTCAGTCGTTGGCAAACTTTGTCATCCATAGGCCTTTCACGTTAGCCTTGACTTCAGAGAAGTATATTTCAAACAGGAATGCTCCCAGAACTGAGCCCTGTGGCACACCAGCAGTAATTGGTCTTTTGCTGTATGTGGAGTCACCAACTTTAACCACAGGTCCCTTCTGTGAGTAAATTGGCTATCTATCTGGTGGTGTAGGGATTTAGGCCCACTTTTGTGAGTTTATTTATAACCAACTGGGGAATTGTCAAATGCCTTGGCCAGGTTGAGGTAGGCGGTATGTATTTTTACCCTCATCCATAGCCTTAGTGACTTTTTCAAAGAAATCCACCAGATTCAGTAGGTATGACCTGCCCTTGACAAAGCCTAATTAGCTCTGGGCCAGTGTTTGGAGGTTTTTTATGTCATTATTTATCAGGTCCACGGTTATTCTTTCCATGGCCTTGCATATAAGACAAATCAAACTTATGAGTCTGTAATTTCCCAGGAAAGTAGATGGTCCCCCTTTATTTAGAGGGATGACTGTTGCTTTCATCCACTCTATCGGGGAAAAGCCAGTCAGGAGGCTGTGGTTAAATAGAAAATCAAAATTGGTGTGTTACATCCTGATTTAAGCTGTTTAAGAGATAACTTGGTATATTGTCAGGCCCTATTGAAGTCATGTTTTTAGCTTTAGAGAGCACAGTGACCTTCTGTTCTTTGGTGATAATTGGCTGTGGAGTAGTGGAGGGTATTTCTTGAGAGCTGGGGGGTGATTGGGAGGTGAAATTTGAGCTGAAGTAGTGAGGTATCAGATTTGCTATATCTTCTGGCTGAGTAAAGGTGATGCCATCTACAACTAATGCCACACACTGTTGGGTGTTACCCTTAAGACTGCAGATGTAACTGAAAAATGCTTTATGGTTATCCTTAGCTTTGGAAGCCATTTTTCCCTCAAAGTCTGATTTCAGAGACTTGAGTGGTTCCCTGATTCGCTTGTTTAAACTAATGAGGGACGTTTGCTCTGTTGTGCACATTCCCTCTTACTTCTCAACAGAATTTTTTCTTTCTTTCGTTGTGCACCCTCTTAATACCAGGATGGCTTGTTTTGTGGTTTGACCTCAGTTTTTTTAGTCTGATATGGACATTTTTATTCAGTTGTTTATATGGTCATACAGGGCTTTTGTGTACACCTCTGCAGGGGATTCTGTGTTTTCTCGATTGCATAGATGTCGCATTCTCCAGGGGAGGAGGGCTTCCAAAGAAGTTTCTTGAGGCTCCTGGTATTGAGCAGTAACACCTTTAGCTTGCCCTGAGTAGCTTTTGTTATGTTGTAAGGTTTGTCTGGTTTGGAATGCCTAAAAAGACACTAGAGGGTTGGATAATGTTTTGGCCAATATCCAAACACCTAGAGGTGACAGTTGAAGACCATCATGGGGAAAGCAGTGTGGCCTGTCAACAATGTCCTCCTAGGCTGACAAGTATTGGACTCCTTTCGAATGACACCAGTAGTCAAGTCAGTTGCTAAAGTCGATCATTTTATGCTGGTATTGTGACATCATTGGAGATGGTAGAATGCTGCTTAATGTTAGGATCATACCCACCTGTGACATTCTGAGAGCACTATCATGTCTCTCTTCATAAAGTCCAAGGAGGTATGCCTTGGATCATTTATGCCCCCATGGACGATGACTGAGTAATACTAGTATTTAGGGGAAAGTGACCTGAGTGCTTGCATGATCTGGTGAATCCTGGCTCCTGACAGCAACTAACTGTAACCTTCCCCTTCTCCAGCCTGGTAAGAGGGACATCAGTGTGTCTCACAACGGAGTCTCCTATGACCAGAATATTAGGTTGTGGAGTGTTTCACCTTATGGACTTGATAGTTGAGACACAGTGAGATGTAGCTTTATGTGCTGTGATGGGAATAGTCTTGTTTGTGTGCATACAGAGTTTCTGAGAAAAACATAATTTAAAGTCCTCTCTCTTGATAGTACAGCCATTGAAGTCACATCTCAGAGTAAATTATTAGGGGTGATAGTGGATGATAAGCTTACATTCGACCTGCATCTACAAAATTGCATAAGAAAAATTCATCAAAAATTAAGGATGCTTTACGGAGCCAAAAACGTTCTCGTTGACACAGCTAAAGCTATATTTGCCATTACTTATCTCCTCCCCACTCTTCTTTATGATGCTCCCATCCTTACTAACCTCAGGGCTTCACAAAAATGAAACCTTGAACAATACTATAACAAAGTTGCTAAATTTGCAGCAAATACCCCCTTCAGAACCCACCACTCTCTATAGCAGTTTTGTTCTCCTTTTGGCTTTTCCCGGTTAGGGGTCACCACAGCAGAACTCCAGTCCGCTAATGATTGGTAGTAGATTTTTACAGTGCCGAGGTGCCAGCTCGACACCCAACCTTCAACGAAGGCACGCCCTACGCATGTCTTTCGAATGCCACTCTACCGTGGGGTGGACATGCCGACTCCACACAGAAGGCTGTCCAGCTGAGAATCGAATGGGAGAACTTCTTGCTGTGAGGCGACAACGCTACCGCTGCACCACCACGGCTTCCACCACTCTATAGCACTAAAAAACCTAAATTGGTTAGAACTCCCTAATCAATACATATATATATATATATATATATATATATATATATATATATATATATATATATATATATATATAAAACATACATACATACACACATACATATACATATATACAGTTTCTTACCACCTATGAAGCTATCCAGCACTTAAACATTCTATACAACTGTGTTCCCAGCCAGTCATTGTGATCCATTGACCAAATTTATCTGTCTACAAACCTATCAAATCTGCTGGGCATTGTCTGTATAAGATTGCTAAGGCCCGGAACTCCTTACCTGTATCCATAAGGTCAATACCCTCCTATTCATCTTTCAAAACCACTGCAGAAGACGACCTAGCTAAAACCTGTCTCTGTTCTTGCTCAAAACCTGGATAAATGATATCCCTAAATGTGAGCAAGTACCTTTTCATTCCATATGCTTCTTTACTCTCACTTCCTCACTTAATTCCTTAATTCTGTCAAGTTTTCTTCCCTGACTTTCTCTCTAAATATACCATAAACCTGTTCTTCCCTCACTTCCTTTTGCAATTCCTGTTTGTATTAGACTAACTTACCTTTAATTTCTCTAAAAACTGTCTAAAATTTGTATAAATATTTAGTAATTGTCATATAAGTTGTGTTTCTTAAGCAATGTTTATCACTAATTTGTTATAATTATTTGAACTATAGATGTTTTTGTTTTATTTTTGAAGATTATTGCAAAAGAATTTAAGAACAATAATTTTACAATTTGGAGCTTTTTCCCCCCAGGCCACCTCATAAAATGGGCTTCTACCCAGTCGGACTTTCCCAGTAATCAAATGTCAGTAAACAAGTAAAATTATAGTTGTCACCTCATACTTTTTTGGTATCTTCCATAACAGTGTAGGAGTAGCATTATTGCAGAATTTCTATATGTTGTACATAACTGCCCTCCTCTCTTATCTTTGCCTTACAATCACAATAAACTACTTCTTTCCTTATCAAACTCTGTCTTCCTTCGTTCCCTTTGTACCTAATTTTGTTTTTAAACACCAGAGAAAATATTTCTTCATTAAAATTTTATAGACAACATTGTAGTATGCTATAAACCACCAGTTACCCAAAATTTATTTTTCTCTGTCTTAAATGAATTTCACCATAATTTGTACCATGTTTTATTTATTTTATTTTACATTTGTTAACCAGGGGTGTCTGACTGAGCCGAAAAGGCCCTTTTTCAGCAGAGGCCCGGGGAGAACAGCTCCACAAAGAAAAATTACAGACACGTTTAGTTATTAGACATGATCAGTATACACACAGATTACAAGAGACATGTTTTTACGGTGATATGCGGCATATAAACAGTTACAGTGGAGAGAAGAAACAAAAAAATATATATTAATTTTAAAAAATAATGGTAATTTTAATAGATTTGTGGTATACAGCTGAAATTTGGAACATAGGTAGAATACATACATAGTACACAGGTACAGTACATACATTGTAGATTAGCCAGTGTTTGTGAGTAAGATTGAAAACTATTATCAGGTGCTCTAGATTTAGTATGTATATGTTATCCGCTTTCACTAGCCTGGGGAGCAATCATGGCACTGACAACTTTGCTTGAGATGTTGCCTGAAGAGGTCTTTAAAGGAGGCTTTGGATGATGTGTTTTGAATACTAGTAGGGACAGAGTTCCATTTTTTAGCCACTGAACTACTATATAGTGCATCTCCAAAGCTACTGTAGCTGTTGGTGACTTCTAGTAGTAGTTTTGCTTGATGATCTAAGAGGCCTTTTGGCTGAGTGATGTTGTACTAGGTTTTTGAGGGCAGGACACTTATTGGGGGGGGGTAATAGAATGACAGAGGCAGAGCTGATTGTAGGTTAGGAGGTTAGGCAGTTCAAGCCAGTGGAGCTGTCTCAAAGCAGTACAGTGATGAGTTCTATATGAGCAATTTGCAGCAAAGCAGGCAATTCTGTTATAGCAGGCTTCCATTTTGCTTAGTTCAGTTTTGTTGAGATTAGTCAGAATGGGAGATGCATAGAGTAGGGTGGATAGAAGTTGGGAGTGAGCAATGGCTGATCTTGTGTTGTTGGTAAGAAATGGTTTGATATGGTAGAGTGACCCCAGTTTGGCATGTACTTTTTTAATAGTCAAGTTGAGATGACTATCAAATTTTAGGTGGGTGTCTATGGTTATTCCCAACAGCTTAGCCTGTGGCACTAGAGCAATTGGAGTAGCATTTGTGGAGTAGATAGTGAATTGACTGTTAGTGTTTTTGTTAGAATTGGTTATAATCATAAGCTGAGTTTTCTTTGGATTGAGGATAAGTTGGGCTTTGGTAAGGTAGTTTTCAACGTCAGAGAATGCTAGTTGAGTTGTTTGCAGGAGGGTGGGAATGTTTTGTGCAGCACAGATTAAGGTAGTGTCATCTGCATACTGAATTATAGATGCATGCTGTGTGGAAGTGTGGAGGTCATTTGTGAAGACTGTGAATAGTAGTGGTCCTAAGATAGAACCTTGTGGGACTCCTACAGTTATGGGCAGCTGAGGAGAGAGAGAATTTTCCCATTTCACAGCTTGGTACCTGTCAGTTAAGTAGCTTTGGAACCAGGTAAGAGTGGAATTAGATGATATTGGTTTAGTTTGTTTAGCAGGATTTGGTGAGAGACTGTGTCAAATGCTTTGGACATGTCCAAAAAAAGAGTTGACACTTGCAAGCCTTCATTTTTGAGACTGTTTACTGTGTCTGTGATGCAGAGGAGGGCTGTAGTGGTACTATGGGCAGGTCTGAAACCATGCTGAGTAGGTGACGGGATGTTGCTGTCTAGGAGATAGTTTAGCATCTGGGTATGGATGCATTTTTCTAGGATTTTGGCCAGGGGGGAGAGTAAAGCAATGTGGGTCTGTATTTAAGTTCAGTGGAGGTCCCTCCTTTATGTATGGGTGTAACACAGGATATTTTCCAGAGTTTGGGCACATAGTTTTCAACAATTGATCTGTTTATGAGAGCGGAGACTGGGATAGCAAATAGCATCTGCTGTGAGTTTCAAGAAATAGCTGTGGAGTTTTCATTTTGTATTCCTTTCATGTAACACTCATTTTTGAAACCTGGACCATGCTTTTGTAAAATAAATGTCCTATTCCACTTAAACTTGGCACAGACTTGTTGTTCGCCTATTTTAATACCATGTTAAGTTAATCTATTATTTTTTCTGTCTGTGACATTATCCCTATTCTTCACTGATACTTGTAACTCTCTATTCTAACTGCAGTTATCTTTGCTCTTCCACATGCTTTCAGCTGATGTAATCTTCCGGTATAGTCAGAATTTTTCTTATTTCCATGCATGTTCCTGTTTATATCCTTAGCTATTTTCATCCATATCGCCTTAGATTTTTTTTTTTCTTTTGCTTAAAGGATTCATTTTCCTTTTTATAGATATTTTTTTGTGATTCAGATACTTTTTTTCTTCTTTTTTTGTTCTTTTTTTAAGACGTGTAACTGCTGTCTCAGTCATATATTTTTTTCTTGGTGTAGACTGTACTTTTAATCACTTCATATAGTCACTCTTGTATGCTTTTCTTTAAAGGCCAGCCATCCTTCTTCACATGGTTCATAAAATACTGTCATACCCTGATGAGCTCCTCCTAACTTTTCCATTTATTCTACTACTTCCATCCCACTTACTGTCGTGTTGGTCTTTTTGTCTGTTTACCTATCTGAATAACGTCCACTTAACTCTTATGTCAGTGTGAACAATAAAGTGGTGTGAGAAATCATATTTTATTCTCTGAAACATTACAAGAGGTGGAGGGAAAGAAAATAAAGTACTTTATTTCAGATTTCAGATATTGTAAATTTTTAGAATCAAATATATTTCACTGTACATAAATAGGGACACCTACTAAGGAAACATTCACAAAAGAGTGCATAGAACACATAAACTGAATGAAACATATAACTTGTTGAGGTATGTGGCACCTTTTAAGTACGTACCTTTCCTTTCCTATATTTATTTACATTTGTTGACCGGTATTTAGGCAATACCACTGCATTATTTCTCTGCATATTCTTACATTGCTTACATTGCACTCCATGTCACCTGTTACTAACTCCTGATTTCTTCAAACAAATGCTGTGTTCTTATCTGTATTTGGATATCTACTAATTACCTTAATGGCCCTCCACCAGTCCTTAATGTCAACTGCTGTGCCTATTCCTTGGCTTGCTACTGTGGCATCTTTTATTTTTAAATCATTTTTTTGCCAGAAAAGCTGTACTGCTGCTTGTGTCTATCATCACTGAATGTGTGAAGTCTGTTCCCCATAACACTTGACATTGTTGCCGTGTGTGTTCAAGAATGTCATAAAAACAAAACAAAAAACATAAATATGTCACACTAAGTTCAAGTTCCCAGTCCAATTATCAAGTAATAAAATGTCTTATATCACTGTTAATGCTTTGAGTCAAAATCTGTGTATTTACATTCTCTTCCCTTTACTGGATTGTTTTTTCCTCGTTAACTTTCAGTGTTTTTTTGCCTTTTCCTTAAATTCCTCACTTATAACGTATGTTATGAATATTGACCAGTTTCAGTTTTATTCATTGTAACTTTTCCTTCCTGACTGTTTAACTAGCCACCCAACAGTGCGAACATTGGTTCTAGGTGATGGTCACTGTTGATGTGATACCCTGATCGCATGTACATAATGAGAAAAAGGGTGTTTGATTATGTCCATGTTGCGAAACAGGTTAGTGAGTGAGCTGCAAAGAGAAGATTAAATTGTTATAAAATGGTTATATGTCTTGTTTTGTGAATTAGGTTGGTGTGGAATTTAATTGTGTAATAACCACATTTTACTAAAAGTTTTACTAAAAGTTCAGATGACATGCCTTTAAAATTTTACATTTGCTCTGTTTGAAAAAGAAGTTTTTGAAGGGGGAGTCTAAAGTTGATTTAGTTAGTAGTCTCTAAGGCTAGTGGAAAGTCCCGATTGTAGATTAGGAGGAAGAACTGAGAAGTTGTGGTGATCTGTGCAGTGGAGTTTAGTTTTAGGGGACATGGAGGGTTGTTACTAAATTGGTTTGGCTTTGGAGGTTGTAATAGGGTGTACATGCTAGTAGTTTAGTTGTAAGCAGGATGGTGGAGGATGTTAAATATCAAGGAGCCTAGAAGCTGATTGGCTGTTTGACAGGCAACCATTTGGCCTATGCGATAGGCTGACAGTGATGTTCTTGTTAAACATAGCTGGCCTCTCCAGGTTTTATTAGAGCTGGTTTTAGTGTTGTGATCTTTTTGCTTGAGGCATTAGCAATTAAAGTCAACTAATATTCTAAATGAGCAAAGAGGATGCCTTTCCCTGTGTTGGTTGTTGCTGCTGATGAGAGATCAGTTTTTTTTTTCATGTGCATTTGGAAGTTCAAAGTTTGTTCCAGCCAGATCCCATGGAATTTGAATTATATGATAGTTATCAAAATCGGCTAAGAAGGACTGGATGATTATGTGGAGGAACACTCAACTGTCCAGTTGCTGGTTTTACTCTAGTCCTGTCAAGTGCAGTGTTTTTCTTTTCATCTGGTAAGTTGTGGCTGCCATTTTCTTCATTCTTGACTGTATTTGTTTTTCAGACGAAATGGTTGTTCTCGCCATTTTGTCATGTCATACGAGTTAAATACAAATATTGCCATTTCAAAACTGTGACTCTCTTGATGTTACGTTTTCTCTGCTACTTTTTGATTTGATGGATTTATTGTCAAGTCTGGAATTATTTTAGCAGTTTATTTCTTTTGACATTGTAGCTATTGTGTTCACTCACAACTTATGAGGTTTGCTCTACATGTGCTGTGCTAAATTGTACCAATTTGTTTACAGTGTTTGGCTTTTGATGAATCTAATTGACATTTTGAGTTCCATTTGAGGTTTGTTAAATGCATTTTATTTGTTCCATTTACTGTATGTTATCTCCATGTGTTAACTGGGTGAGCAAACTGGTCACTTGACCCTTTTCAGTCATGAAGTGAGCTCATAAGAGCAGTTTCAAATCTTTACACAGAAATACAAAGTGCCACATAGAGAAGGAAGTTGCACATAACAGTGCAGTTTAGGCATTATATGTAAGATGAGGAAAGGTATTTTGAATCATATGAATTGTGCAAATTAACAAAATAAACGCATTAGATTTATGCAGTCCATTATATGCAATGATATATGTAGTTTATACTTCTGTCAAATATTACAGCCAAGGCTTATTTGCATTTCGGCAGTCAACCATTGTCCCAGAAGCAAATGCTTAGCCTCACCCTGAAGTGTGAAGTGAGATTAACTTTAATTTATTTATTACTATTATTCTTTTAATATTGGCGGTGGTGGTGCTGCGGTAGCGCTGTCACCTCAGTCAGACGCTGTCTGGTTCGACTCTCAGCTAGAGCATCTTCTGCATGGAGACATGCATGAATGGGTGTACCTTCGTTGAAGGTTGTGCATCAGGGCTGGTAACTCGGCACGTAAAAATCAACCACCAATAATTAGTGGACCGGAGTTCTGCTGTCGCGACCCTAACCGGGAAAGGCCGAAAGACACAACAACTATTATTCTTTTAATAAATAAGCACTTTAATAAACTAGAACATAAAGGTATGATGCATTTTAAGCATCATCAACATTAAGGGAGGAAGGTAAGTTAAGTCTGTAGTACTTGGGTAGGACTCTGGTACAGTGCATAGGATAAGATGCAAAAGGAAGCATCCTGTTTATCTCCTGTTTATATACAAGGTGATAGTAGCTGGGGTCAACCTCAACACGGGAGCAAGAGGGCAGACTGTACTGAACGGTTAGTGTTCAGTAATGGATAATGCATGGGGATCACGCATATTCTGATGGCACTAAAATATTAGATTGTTTTTCAGTACTATCACTGATGTTTCTGCTTGAGAAGTCACAGAAAACAGGTTTAGAAGACTGTATTAGAATAAACATGGTTTGCACTCTTCAAATAGCAGCTAGTGGGAGGTTGTCTGTTACTGCCTGGACTGTTCTGGCCTGCTCACAGTAAAGGCTCCTAGTTGTGTTTAACTTTGATGGAATTAATCTGGGAAGTATAGTGCAAAATCCTTTACTAGTGCTTGCAAGTTGTGAAGTAGCAAATCCTGTTCCTTGGTGTAAGAGAAAGGCGAACTGATGTGATTGAGTTCTTTAATTTGGTGACAGATGCAGTCAGTTAGGTAGATAGTGGACATTTTCTTTGTGAACTTTAGCAAGGACCCTGATTCTTTGCTGCATTGGAGGGTGATGTAGAATGCAAAGTGATGTCAAAAGTTGGGTACAGAGGAGAGAAATTGGTTATATACTGGTTGATGGCTGTAGAAAAAGCTAGCCTATGAAGATGAAATAGACAATCACCATTTACTACGACTAGGGAAGCTGACCAAATGTTCTCATCTCAACAGATTTTGTCTTTCTTTAATCATGTTTGCCTTAGGCTGTTGAACGTTTGATTCAGCCACAGATTTGTGAAAACTGCATTGAATTACTGGAGAGGCAGGTGGTGCAGCAGGTGAATGCCAGCGCTGAAGGGGCTGGTGAGGAGATCGTGCATGCCTTCATCCTTGTGCATACCAAGCTGCTAGCCTTCTACTCCAGGTATGTTATTCGTTAATGTAACATTGTTGTTTTATGTGCAGCATACACAAACCTGATGTTCTTTGTGGTCGTTTGTTAACTTTAATGTCAGTTAACTTTTTCATAGTTTGGTGCTAGGCTATCAGCCCTAGGGCCTATACAAGCCTAGCCATAACAATTCCCTGGCTGTTTCTTCCCACACCATTCACTTCCCTGAACCCCTGTCTAGCAGGGCGACTGACGTGATCCCGGGGTGAATTTCCTTTCTCCCATCCAGTCAAGGTTCCTTTTGAAGAGGGCCAAAGAGTTAATCTGCTTGACATGTATGGGCAATCTATTCCAGAGTCTGGGTCGTCTCTGGGTCAGGAACCTATCCCTCCAGCATGTTTTGTTTATTGTGATGACAAGGTATAGATCCCTGGAGCTTGTGGCTCTGAGGGATTGGGATTTCAAGTGTAGCATGTCCAACAGCTCTGGGTTTGACATGCCCTTGTACGTTAAGCAGACATTGCCTCTGAGTAAACGATATGCGACAGAGTATAGCTGGAGTTTTTTAAGGCGGTCAGCGTAGGGCATCTGCTTTAGGCCTGTGATTCTTTTAGAGAGGTATTTTTGTGGCCTTTCCAGTTGTTGCAGATGTCTTGAGAGGTACATACCAAACAGGGTGTTGTATTCTATAATGGGTCTAATGAGGGATGAGTACAGTGGGACAGTGACCTCCTTTTTTCTGGATGAAAAGCCCTTAGTGATGTGTGCCACATAGAAGGATTTCCTGACTGTTGTGGTGATGTGGTTATCGAAGGTGAGACCGCTGCCCACCTGTGTCCCTAAGTCTCTTATCACACTTTCAGTGTTTAGTGTACTGCCACCTATGTGGTAATTCACGGGTACATGTTTTTTCCCAAAGGGGAAAACTATACATTTCTTGGCACTGAGCTTGAGCCCATGGCTCTGGCACCAAGCATCTGTTTCTGTAAGGGCCTTTTGTAGAGTATCCACATCATTTGGGGATTCAATAATGGCTCCCAGTTTGCAGTCATCTTCGAACTTTGTTAGCCAGAGTCCCTTAGTGTTGGCCTGTACTTCAGAGAAGTAGATGCCAAACAAGAGCGGTCCCAGGACTGAACCCTGAGGTACTCCACTTGTCACTTGTTTGGAGCTGGATTTGGAGTCGGCTACTTTTACAGTGTGCGTTCTATCAGTAAGCCAGTTAGCAACCCATTGGGTGACGTAGGGATTAATGCCCAGCTTAGTAAGTTTATCTATGATTCCAGAGTGGGGGGATGGTGTCAAAGGCCTTGGCAAGGTCTAGATAGGCTGTGTGAACCATCTTACCCTTGTCCATGGCTCTGGAGACTGATTCGAAGAAGTCAGTCAGGTTCAGTAGACAAGATCGGCCCTTCAGGAACCCAAACTGGGTGGGGTCCAGTACCCAAACTGGGTGGGGTCTAGTGTTTGAAGGTTGCCAATGTCTTTGTTTATTTTATAAGTTCCATGATAATACGCTCCATGGCCTTGCAGATAAGGCTCGTCAGACTGATGGGACGGTAGTTTCCGGGATCCAAGGTGGATTCCCCCCCTTGTGGAGTGGGATAACTGTAGCTCTGCGCCACTCAGTAGGCACGAAACAGGAGGTGAGGCTATGATTAAACATGACACTTAGGTGAGGTGCCAGTTCATATTGTAGTTCTACACAGCCCGGGATGTCATCTGGTCCCATGGATGCTGTATTCTTAGCTTTGGAGAGTGTGTATTTTACCTGTGTGGCCATTATTACCGGAATTTGTCAATCTTCCGGTATTGAGATGGGCCATTTAGGGGGTGAGAGGGGGGTGAAGTTGGCACTGAATCTTCTAGGATATTGGCAATATCTTTGGGATCAGTATATTTAATGCCATTCTGTTTTAGCTCAGAGCAGATCTGAGCATTGACATTTCGATTCTTGACAGTTATAGAATGCTTTGTGGTTGTCTTTGAAATCTTTGGCAATTTTATTTTCGTAACTAGCTTTGGAGGATTTTATGAGGGATCTCAGTTTCTTACTGAGGCTGGTAAGGGAGTTTTTTGCATCCTGGGATTTTCTTCTTTTCTGCAACAGTTTCTACCTTTTCTTGTAAAGTTTGTTTATGGCAGGGGACCACCAGATTGGCTTCCTTTTTATTTGGATGAGAGCATCTTGGTTCTGTTTGGAATGGCACGATTCATGCATGAGTGGATGTGCTCGTACAGTGTCTTAGTGTAGGATTCAGTAGTTGAACTTTCAGTTCCCGACTGCATGGGTGTCATGAAGTTTGTCACTTCTGACTGGAGTAGCATGAAGTTGGCTTTGGAGAAGTTTTTTTATGGGGGTTTCCTTACTGGGGGGTGGGGGTGGGATGTGGATGTTAAGGGTGATTAGTTTATGGTCTGACCTGACTAATGAGGGGGTGACCATAGGTGTGGAGCATCGATTCCCCATGTTGGTAATGACCTGGTCTAGGATATTGGAGCCCCTGGTGGGACTATGGATTAGTTGATCCAGGGCGTTGGAATTTATGAATTCCAAGAACCGTTGGGCAAAGGTGTTGGTACACGAGTAGTTTTCCCAGTTAATGGCAGGGTAGTTAAAATCACCCAGTATTAGGGTGTTTGGCTCTATCTTAATATTTTCCAGTATGCTTGGAAAGGTGTAGTGAGAATCTTGGGGTATGGTGGGGGATCTGCACCTGGAGAATTTCACACGCATTGTGTTGGGCAACTAGCCTGGTGGTGTGAATATCCTTAGTGAATATTGACACTCCTCCACCTTTAGTGTTTCGGTCCTGGTTTGGTGGCTGAAAAGTGTGGCAAGAGTTGTAGCCTGGTATTGCAGGCGTGCTCTCTGGAGCCTTGAACCAGGTCTTGGTTAGTTACTGCACAGATATCGATATTCTCCATTTTTAGGAGTGCCTCGAGAGAGTGCATTTTGAGGTTTAGACTTCTAGCATTGAGTAGCATTACCTCCAGATTTTGCATGCTTGTACCAGATGTTCATCGTGCATACAGCTGCAGTCATAACAGATGGGTTTTCCTGCCGTCAGGCGGGTCCTCGGTCGGCCGAATTCCAAAGTCTAGGTCCGGCTTCGGATGTCGTCGCTTCTTCCCTGATGTCAGTGCAACAGGGGTATAAAAGAACCAGCCGACGCCATTTTCTTCAGTCTTTCTTGCCGCGTGTTGCCCGAAGCAGAAGCAGTTCGCAAGTGCCGGTTGGCCAGCTCCTGAGATTACGAATATTTTTCAACCGAAGACTTCTTGAAAGCTAAGTACCCCGTTGGGGAAACTTTTCTTGCCTCAGACCAATGTCAGACAAAGTTAATAATTGCATTTCATGTGGGAAGCAAATACCTCATAAGGATTTCCATTCCCTCTGTATTCCTTGCTTAGGCCCAGACCACGACGTCTCGGCCCATCGTTTTTGTGCTACATTCAACGGACGCACTATTAAGCGTCAGGCGGAGTTCGCCCAACACTATTTTGGCAAAAAGTTTAATTACATTATGTCGTCGGATACTCCGACTCCAGTTTTGGGTAAAAGACGCAAAGATAAGGACCGACATACGAGGTCCGCGACTTCTACCGACGCCACGCTAAAGCAGACTACAGGTGCTCCGGTTCTCACCGAGGCGCCTACGCGGCCCCTGACTTCCGATGACACTTCATTAGTGGTGTCTTCTGTGCCCGAGGTCGCAGGCTGTTCGGCCCACACCCTGACTACAGATACCAAAGCCACTCTTAGCAGGGAAACTCAGAGTTTAGATAGGCCTGCCTCCTCTCTAGGTGTCTTCAGGCCCTCTTCTTCTTTTTCCATTTTTCGCTAAATCTAAAGCAGCCATGCATTCTAAAAGACAAGCTCCACAGGGCCCCACTCAAGGCCCCATGCCTAAAAAGCAGATGCTCAAAATGGCTGAGGATTTCATTACTCTTATCAGGGGTTCTCAACGCCCCTCGGACAAAAGGCCCAGAGTGGAGGATGAATACCCTTCCTCGGACCAGGCCTCCATTACTTCAGAACATTCTGAGGACCAGGAACATTCATACTCCCCTTTTGAAGATTCTGATGCAGAGGAGTCCATTCCCTCTGTCTCCCCCCCCCCTGAGGATTACTCTTTTGGGGAAACCTTACATACCTTGAGGGAACACTTCCACTGGGAAGGTCAAGAATACTCAGACTCCAAGAAAGGCTCAGGGATTTTCTCTTGCTCCCTCAGCACAGGCCTCTGGCTATACCTCCTTCCTTGGACATACTAGATGATGTGTATTTAGAGGCCAGCCTTAACCCAGATTCTTTACCTCCAGCTCCAGTCAAGCCTGACAGGTATTACCGGGTTCCTGATTCACACCAATTCCTATACAAAAGTCATGCGGCTGACCCAGAAACTATTTCACAGGGTCCCAAGGGAATTAAGGCCTCCACTGCCAAAAATCCATTACCTTCAGAGAGAGATTCCAGCGCTTTAGAAAGGTGGGGGAAAAAGGTATACACCTCGGCCACCTTAACCATGAGGGCATTAAACTGTCAGTTCCATATGTTAAAGTATCAACAGTTTTTGTTATCTCAGTTAAAAAGCAAAATGTCACAACCTGAGCAACCAGACTTGAAGTAGTTGCAGGATTTGTTGCATAGGGCAGAGCAAGTGGGTAAACATACATTGCAATGTGGTTTTGATGCTTTAGAGGCTTCATGTAGAGCTGCTGTTACAGGATCAGTCATACGTAGACATGCTTGGCTCAAAGAGGAAACCTTACCAGATCATGTCAAAGCAAAATTACTAGATGCACCTCTTCAAAAAGATGTATTGTTTGGTGTTAAAGCTGAGGAGGTATTAAAGAAAATGGAGGAAAAGGCAAAATCAATGCAAACAGTGAAAGATTTTCTACAGGTACAACCACCACGTTTCAGTAGAAATTGGCCTTCAAAAAATTGGTCCTTTCCAGCCACGGACAGACCCAAAGAGGTAGATACAGGCGCCCGAGGGGTAGAGGGCAATCTCAAGGATCATTTAGAGGCAGACAATGGCAAGCTCCTACACCAAGAGGTGGTCAGGATAGTTCACAGCCATTCAGAAAGCAGAATCAATGACTTTCCCCTTTGCATGCCAAGCAAGGTTCAAATGGCAGCACCTTTAGGCGGAAAACTGGCATTATTTTCGAAAAATTGGCATATCACAAAAGACAAATGGATCCTGGACATCATAGACAGAGGCTACAGATTCCACTTTCACACCCTTCCAAAAATGAGAGGCATGCCAAACCTGCCACACAATCAAAGGGCAGAGGCACAAAAACAAATTTCAGATCTCATGGACATGAAAGCTATTCAAGAGGTACCTGCACAAGAACAAGGTCTAGGTTTTTATTCCAGACTATTCCTGGTACCATGGAAGGGCAAAGATTGGAGACCTATTTTGGACCTATCCATCCTAAACACATATTTACTCGTACCAAAGTTCAAGATGCTCACATTACAGCAGCAGCTTCCCATGCTGGGCAAGGAGTCTTGGCTGGTAACATTGGACCTCAAGGAGGCATACCTGCATGTCCCAATCAGAAAAGATTGCAGAAGATACCTCAGATTTCTTGCAGGTTCAACCCATTATCAATTCTCTGCATTGCCCTTTGGCTTATCTACTGTGCCCAGAGTGTTCACGAAATGCCTGGCATCAGTAATTGCCTTCTGCAGACTTCAAGGGATACAAATATACCCATATTTGGACGACTGCCTGATCCAAGCGGACAGCAAGCACATACTTCTGAAACACCTGGCGTTTGTAATGATGTTGTTGAATTCTCTGGGATACACAGTCAACAAAAAGAAATCAAGACTAATACCCTGTCAAACAATAATTTTCCTGGGTGCCAGCTTGAATACAAACACCCAGATGGCCTACCTCACGCCAGAGAAACAAGGGCAACTAACTCAATACTTCAGAAAACTGGCAACTCTCACCAGGCTGACTGCAAGGAAAATCCTGCAGGCTCTGGGATTCATGGCATCTTGCATTCTGCTAATCCCATGTGCAAAGCTGCATATGAGGAAACTTCAATGGTACCTAAAAAACTTATGGTCTCAACACAGCCAGAGTTTGGAAACAATTATACCACTGATTCCATGTCTTCAAAAGGAATTTCTATGGTGGGCTCAAGCATGCCAAAGAAACATAGGTCTCCCATTCTGCAAGCCTCAAGCAAATCAAGTCATCACAACAGACGCCTCGGACTACGCCTGGGGAGTGCACATGACAAATCGGTGCATTCAGGGCAAATGGTCCCAAAAAGAAAAGCACCTACACATCAATCAAAAGGAAATGCTAGCAGTAATAAATGCTATTATGGCTTTCAAAGACCTGCTGCATCCAGGCCAGCTATTGATAAGGACAGACAACACCACAGTGATGTGTTACATAAACAAACAAGGAGGAACCCATTCATATCCCCTATGCAGGCTAGCCATGTCTCTATGGAACATGGCTCTGGAATTACAAATCCAACTTCAAGCACAGTTCCTGCCAGGCAAGGAAAACACGCTGGCAGACAACCTGAGCAGAAATATGACAGATCCACACAAATGGAGGTTGCATCCTCAAGTCTTTGCAAAGATAATTCAAGCATGGGGAAGGCCAGACATAGATCTCTTTGCCACCCACAGAAATTACCAATTGACAAAATTCTGCTCAAGGACCTTTCATCCACAGGCCTGGAAAGTGGACGCACTCTCTTTAAGTTGGACAACAGTGACAGTTTATGCCTTTCCACCTCTTCCTCTGCTGCCCAAAGTTCTATTAAAAGCCAGAGCAGACAGACCAAGGATGATTCTCATTGCTCCAGACTGGCCAAGACAACACTGGTACCCACTCCTGAGGAGCCTGACGCATTCCCCACCATGGATCCTGCCTCTAATGCCTCTTCTACTGACTCAGCACAACTTCAAAACTCTTCACAGTCAGCTGAAAACACTCAATCTAGCCGCATGAAGGATTCCTTAAATTCACAACAGACCCTACTCCAAGGAGGTGCAGGATGTCATTTTGGAGGCCAGAAGGCCTTCTACGAGAAAAGCCTACTCTGCAAAATGGAAACGGTTTTGTGCCTGGAATCAGAAAAAGGGTCAGAATCCTGGAATACTGAATTTACCTCAAATATTACAGTACCTAGCTGAGATGCTAAACAGTGGACTTTCATTCTCCTCCATCAAAATCCATGCCTCAGCCATTTCTGCAGAATACAACAATGATCCTCCTTTATTCTCTCACCCCCTCTTAAGACAGTTCCTCAGAGGGGCTAAGAATATAAAACTCCCAAGGAAGCAACCAGTACCTGCTTGGGACCTCATTTCATTCTAGAAAAACTGACCCTGTCTCCTTTTGAGCCAGCTGCATCAACAGAACTGCAATATTTGTCATGGAAAACAGCCTTCCTTCTGGCTATCACCTCAGCACACAGGGTTTCGGAACTACAAGCCCTCATGGCTGTGCAGCCTTTCATCATTTTCCATCAGGACAGAGTTTCCTTATGGACCAATCCTTCCTTTATGCCAAAGGTAGTATCCAGGGTGGCCTTGAATCAGGCTATCCACTTTACCTACCTTTTTCCCTAATCCACAAAACAAGGGGAAGAGATTACTACATTCCTTGGACATTCACAGACAGCTCCATTATTACTTGGACAGAACAAAGCCTTTCAGAAAATCAGAGCAACTCTTTGTGTCCTATGCTACAGGTGCTCAAGGGAAGCCTATTTCCAAACAGACCATCTCAAAATGGATAGCCCACTGTATATGCTTTTGTTACTCTTTTCATGGTAAACCTGTACCTACAGGCATCAGATCTCACTCCACAAGGGCCACAGCTACCTCTGCAGCTTTCCTCAGGGGGGGGTTCCTACCAAAGATATTTTGTAAGCAGCCAGTTGGAGTTCTGTACATACTTTCTCCAAGCACTATCACCTACCATTATATTCCAAATCTAGAGTGGGCTTTGCCACTGCAGTCTTGCAGGGCATCCTGACTCCTCCTAGTTCCTCTTAGTGCCTACCACCCCTTTTTAGCTTTGGGATTCTACCCATCTGTTATGACTGCAGCTGTATGCACGATGAACATAGTACAGTTTTGTACCTACCATAAATGTAGATGTTCCAGTGCTAATACAGCTGCAGTCCAGGTTTCCCTCCCTCCTTCCCCTCTTGGGACAGGTCTAATGGCCAAAACCCCCTCATACAACTTCATTGGGGTATTCTTTTATGGTGTATGTGCTTGCAACTACTGTTTTTTGATTATATTGCATTGCATTATTACATAAATTTATGTTTTGCCTTCCTTCTGGGGGCACCTGACATCTGGGGCAAGAAAAACTGAAGAAAATAGCGTTGGCTGGTTCTCTTATACCCCTGTCGCACTGACGTCAGGGAAGAAGTGACGACATCCGACGCCGGACCTAGACTTTGGAATTCGGCCGACCGATGACCCGCCTGACGGCAGGAAAACCCATCTGTTATGACTGCAGCTGTATTAGCACTCGAATATCTGCATTTATGGTAGGTACAAAACTGTACTTTACGGTGGTGGTTTTGTCCTTTGAACTTTGCCTAAAAAAGGCACTATAGGGGTGGCAAGAGCCTTAGCCAGTAACCTGAATCCCAGGGGTGACTGGTGCAGACCATCTGTGGCAAAGCATCGTAGTCTGTCGATCATGTCATCCCAGGCAGACGGATACTGGATCCCCTTTGAATGACACCAGAAGCTTAGCCAATTGTTGAAGTCAATCATTTTGTTCTTGTATTGTATCATTCTGGGCGAAGGCAGAATGCTACTCAGGGCTAGGGTCATACCTGCCTGGGCCACATGATCCGAGAGCTCTTCCATGTCTCTTTTCATGTAGTCCAGGGAGGTACGTCTCAAGTCATTTACTCCAACATGGACAATGACATAGTCATATTTGTACTTGTTGTGGAGTGACTTGAGTGCATGTGTTATGTGGCGGATCCTGGCACCCAACAGGCAGCTGACTGTAATTTTCTCCTTGTTCAACCTGGTGAGTGGGACATCAGTGTGCCGGACTATAGAGTCACCTATGACTAAAGTGTTAGGTACATTGTCTTGCCTTAGGGGCTGTTGCTGGGTGGCACACTGGTGTTGTAAGCTATGTGACACTTCGGTTGTGATTGTTTGCATTTCAGCTTCAGAGGTCCTTGTTGCTTGGGCAGGTTACAGTTAAGGGCCTCTGCATATGTGGATTTAGTGTTGCTATATATGGGTGTTTGTGTGGGTTTAGAAGGGCTATGTGTTGCTTGAGGTGTAGTGTGGGCGTTAACCTTCTCCTCTTGCCTGTCTAGCACAATCTTGGGTGGAGAGAGCTTTGCTTCCATTTTGGTTATGTAAGTGCATCTCTCACAGGTTGTAGTGTTGGGTGGTAGGAGGAGAGGGTTGTATGCGTACATGAGGCAATTGCTGCATTGCCCCAGTATGCCGAGATTCACCAGGTGGACAGGAGAAATCACCGGAATCTGACCCTTGGACATGCCTGGTTTGGTGCCTTTTTTTTTTTTTTTTGTGTAAAGTACAGGAGTTTTTTTTCCTTACCTTAGCAAGGTACTTTGCAATTATAGGCTGTTTAGTGCCTACGATTAATTTCTCCTTATTAACAAGGAGAGTTGAGTGCTTGAATCAGTTTAAGGCTTCCTAGTGCTTTCCGTCAGGTATTAGAGCAAGTGCTAGTCACAGGGATGCTTAAAAGTAAGATGAAAAAAATGCACACTGCAGTGTACACAAGAGAAGTTAGATGTGTACGTAGGTAACTTAAGTTTTACCTGTTTAAAAAGTTAAGGTTTAGTGGAGAGTTAGTATTTTTAAAACAGCAAGATGGATTGAAAGGGGTGGTCACTTTTGTATTCTGGTACTATGGAACACAATAGGATGGCCAATAAATTTAAATAGTTGAAGGGGAGGGATTTCAAAAATGATGATTTTGTGATTACTCACACAAGCCAGTGAAAGCAGAGAGGAAATGAGATATATGGTCAGATTAACATAAGAGGCAGGCAACTAGAAAGACAGTGGTATTTCTGCCTGACTCAGAAGAGATAGAGCTGTGGTCTCTTTTGAAGTTTTAATATGCAGTTAAAGCAGAATGCAAGTAAAACACAAGGTAAAGAAAACAAACCACAGTATTCAAAATGTAAAAAGGCAATAAAGTAATACAAAATACAACAAATAAAAGCAAACTAAGCTTTCCTTCACAGCAAAGTGTGGCAGAGTCTGGATGAGCCTTTCTGGTAAAGCTCTGAAATGTTTTATTTTCCCCTTTAAATAGAAGGTTTAGTTCCTAGCTCCACCCCCTCAGTTCACAAATGATTAACCTTAAGTGACCTCTTCTATCTTATGAATGAGTCCTGAATTATCCTCATTGTTGCTATGTCGAGCAGGACTCTTCATAGTAGTTTCCATTGGTGTTTGATGCTCTTCAGCCTGCCAGTAGTGTCATCTTTACCAGAAGCAAAGATGTAAAGTTACATAAATGCAGCTCTCTTATTTCTTTCCAGTCATTTGCTGGATTTACTTGCTCTGACAGCTCAGCGCATTGATTTTTAATGGCTGAATGTATGTCTTCTGCTGCTGCTAATTCTTAACTTTGTTTTTTTTTTCTAATGTTTTAAAAGACTGTGATCTGAAGTAGTTACTTCATTTGATCTGCAACCTGTGGGATTCGGATCCGACCTCGGATCCGAGCCGGCAGCTTTCCAAGCTTCAAGATCCGAGCTCCTAGCTCCTCCCCCTACCCATAATGCCTTGCTACCAACCACATTACCTCAGATCGTTTTTTGCCGCGGCTAAAGACGGTTGCTTCTCTGTGAAGAGCTCCTAGCATTTGGTGAGATTGTTCCTTTTTTCTATAGAAAACCTTGAATATTTCTAGTTAAACTCCTTGTTAAAAAAAAAAAAAAAACTCTCTTAGTTTTAAATTGTCTCTCCCCCTCCCCCCTTAGTGTTTGGGTGTGTGTGTGTGAGAGGATAATGCCTGAATCCAAAGCTATTTTTTCGAAGTGTACTGAGTGCGGCCACAAGCTTTCCTCTGCTGATGGCCACACTCAGTGTGTTTTGTGTCTGGGGGCAGTACATTTGTCGGAGGCCTGCCAAATCTCTGCGGCCTTCAACCCTCGGGCACTCAGGGACAGGAAGAACAAGCTGATCCTGGCGGGAAAGCTCCCTCAGGAGTCAGCTTCTTCTTCCTCTCCCAGCCGGGCCCAAGCTACTTCTGTAGCTTCGGCACCGGCCACTCCGGTAGCTGTACCAGGGACTCAACCTCCCTTATCCGGTACTAGCTCTGTGGAGTCTGGGTCTTCTTCTCATAAGGAGAAGAAAAAGCATAGAGAGAGGGAAAGTCATTCTACTAAAAGACGGGCCGAGTCTCATCCCTCGGCTCCGCCTGAGAAGTTGCTTAAGTCCCCTGAGAGGGTCTCCGGATCCTTGTCCTCTCGGCTCCGTTCTCCTTCTTTTTCTCCGGAGCCGGAGGAGGAGGATAGATCTCCCTCGAGGTTTTCGAGGCGGCCTTCCCGGCCTGCCTCGACTACCTCTTCGCATTCCACCAGAAGCATCTCCGAGGCAGACATGGATCGGATGATGCGAAGATTTATGCAGACCTAGATGCAGATGGGGATGCTCTTGCCTCCCCCCCCTTGGGAGGGACAGCGGCCCCCATCTTTGCCCCGATCGCTCCTTCTCCGACCCGATTTCGGGTCTCGGTGTTGTCGGATCCAGGCCCTTTCGGATCCGGGGATACGTCGGCGCCGACAGGGTTGGTATCTTCGATGCCGACTATGCCTTCGAGCTTGTCGGATCCAAGCTCTCGGGGCTGAGGGTTGAGCATCGGATCCGAGGGGGTGGTTGTGTCTTCGGTGCCGATTGGTCGGAGCACACCACTACCTCGGGTCCGATTGCTTCGGCTCCGACCCCGATCATCTCCTCGGAGCCGAGGAGGTTGCCTTCTCAGGCTGGTGATGGCGAATCTCCTTCGGCTTTTGAGTTGGTTGAGAGGGTACTGTCGAGATCATCCAGGTCCCCGATCGGGCCTTCGGATCCACCCGTACCCCCACTGTATCAGGGTCTGTCTTCCATCATCCGTCCATCTGGACAGCCTGCCCAAAGCCTCCAGTTAGTTCCCAGGGAGGAACAACACCCGGTGGACGAGCCTTCTTCGGACAGTCCCGCCGAAGAGGTACCTCGAAAGCACCAGTGCAAAAGGAGGCACCTGGACTCCCCCGAGTCCATTACCACAGATACGGATTTGGAGGATACGGAGGGTTCCCCAAGGTCAGCCCCCGAAGATGTCTCATTTGGAGACATCATGGAAATGTTGCGTATAAGAGGGGGGTGGTCTGCCCAAAAACCCTCCCTGGACGAATCCGTATTTCTGGAGGCCTTTGAGGCAGGCCCATCTACCTCCTGGGTGTCCCCCCCAGCCGACCTCTTGGTGGACTTAATTACCACCAGGGCTTGGAAGGAGCCCGACACCGTGGAGCCTATCCCTAGACGCCCGGATAAGGTCCTCAGCCCTCCTTCTGATAGACCTTCTTGGTCCAAAGGTGCACCGGTTGATGCTATGTTGGTGGCGGCTGCCACTAAGAGAGAACTTGCCCAAGAAAGTTCCTCGGTCCATCCGCCGGACAAGGAGTCCCGAGCGTTGGACCGGATTGGGAAGCGGATGTTTGCGTCAGCAACCTTTGCCATAAGGTCGCTGAATTACATGGCACACACTATCCGGCTGCAACGTGACCTAATCAAGGAGTACGCGGCAGCCCCTCCGGAGTCCATGTCGGTCTCGGACAAAAAGGTTTTTGAGACTCGAATGGCCACTCTAAAGTCCATCTCAAATACATCTATGCGGCTTCTTTCTCATGCCACGGAAGGAGCCGCTAGAGCCAGCGGAGCGGGAGTAGTCTTAAGACGGCACTCCTGGCTCTGCCTCTGTGACTTCACGGATCCCTTCAAGGCGTCCTTCGCGAACGCCCCGTACGATGGTTCGGCCTTATTTGGCTCAGCAGTTCGCGACACGCTTGTCCAAAGCGAGAAGGATGGGAAGATGCTGTCGGCCGTCGGAGTCCGCTTCTCTAACCCCCAAAGATCCTTTTCTAGGAATCAGAGGGGGCAAAAGAAGCTGTGGTTTCGAAAATCTCAGCAATCCTGTCCTGCTGCGGACAACTCGTCCTCTAGAGGCAGAGGAGGCCCGCGCAACTTTGGGTCGAGAGAACCTTTCTCGGAGGGACCCGGGCAACAGCCCTGAGGGCTTGCCCGACTGTCCCTCTCTGGAGGCAGTCGGGGGGCGATTGTCGGAGCACCGATCAAAGTGGGAGTCCATTACAGACGATCGATGGGTGCTCCGGATAATATCCAGAGGTTACACTATACCGTTCTTGCACCCCCCCCCCCAAGCCCAAACATCTCCCCGATGTTCCACCCCATCAAAGGGAGTCCGCAACTTTAGAAATTTCGGAGTTGCTAAGAAAAAGAGCCATCCAGCCCGTCCCCCCAGATCAGTCCAGATCGGGTTATTACTCCGGGTTCTTTTTGGTGCCAAAGAAAATGGGGGACCTCAGACCCATCCTAGACCTTTCATCCCTGAACCTGTTCATACCCAAGGAAAAGTTCCGGATGGTCACCCTCCAATCTGTTCTCCCCCTTCTGCAGGAGAACGACTGGATGTGCTCGTTGGATCTCAAGGACGCGTACTACCATATACTAATGGACAGACGGTCCAGGAGATTCCTCCGCTTCCGGCTAGGAGCCAGTCATTATCAGTTCAGGGTTCTTCCATTTGGCCTAACCTCAGCCCCCAGAGTGTTTACCAAAGTCATGGCAGTGGTAGCAGCCCACCTGAGACTCCAGGGCATCCAGGTGTTCCCTTACCTGGACGATTGGCTCCTCACCGCCCCCAACAAGCATCTTCTGGTTACAGTGAGAGATTATGCCCTATCTTTGTTTGCTCAATTGGGCATCTCAGTCAATTTAAAGAAGTCCTGCCTGTGCCCCACTCAAGCCCTAGATTTCATAGGGGCCAGGTTGGATACTCAGATCTCCAGAGTGGTTCTCACACCGACCAGAATAAACAGTTTGTACCGCCAAGTCTTGGATATTCTTCAGAGCCCAACCCCCCCCCCCAGCAGAATTAGTCCTGAGGGCGTTAGGATCTATGTCGGCGGCGATCGGCCTTTCTCTCCATGCCCGTCTGCGAATGCGTGTATTGCAGTGGACTCTCCAGGTCCAATGGTCTCTGTTGACCCATCCTTTGGACATGCCGATTCCCCTGAGCAGGGCATGCAGGGACTCCCTACTTTGGTGGCTGCAAGCAGAAGAACTCAAAGAAGGGAGACCCTTTGTGATTCCCCCAGTCGAAGCCATGTTGACCACGGACGCTTCCTGCCTCTGGTGGGGCGGGCATTACGCAGGCAAGTCAGTCCAAGGAACGTGGACTCCTCTAGAGACTGCATTGCATATCAATGTCCTAGAGATGAGGGCAGTGCTATTGGCGTTGCAAGCTCTCCATCACCTTCTACCTCTGGGGACTGTTGCAATCCAGACAGACAACATGTCCGTTGTCTGGTACATAAACAAACAGGGAGGAACCAGGTCTTACCCCCTGTGTCGAGAAGCCATGAGAGTGTGGGAATGGGCTATTTCCACCAACCGCTTTCTGATAGCAATGCACATTCCGGGGCGGACCAACATATTAGCAGACAGTCTAAGTCGGGTATTTCTCAGCCCTTACGAGTGGTCTCTGAATCCCTCTGTCGCGGAAGAGATATTCCACAAATGGGGTCAACCTCGCTGCGACCTTTTTGCCTCTCCCCTAAACTCAAAATGCAGCGATTACTTCGCGATAGTTCCCCCCAAAGGGGAATCCCCCAGGGACGCCTTGGTTCATGCTTGGCCGCCCGGTCTTCTTTATGCATATCCTCCTCTTCCTCTGATGATGAAATTCATCCAGAAAGCCTGTCGGTTGGGGAGCAGAGTAATTCTCATTGCCCCATTTTGGCCTCGACAGGTCTGGTTCCCCTTTCTGCAGTCTCACAGTGTGGCTCCCCCATGGATTCTGGATCCCAGACCAGACCTAATCTCGCATCCGACGAGATGCCACACTCCAAACCTGGTCAGCCTCCGGCTCACAGCCTGGCTGATCCAGTTCCGTTAATGGCAAGGACACCCGGTATCTCTTCCCCAGTTAAAGCTATTCTGGTGGCAGCTCATAAGCCATCCACCAGAAAACTCTACAACAGTAAATGGAAACGTTTTTCCATCTGGGCAAAGGATAAGGAATTAGATCCCTTTACGGTTCCTATTCCCACCATTCTGGACTTTCTATCCCTCCTTTTTAAGCAGGGAGCTAGTGCATCCACCATTAAAGTCCAACTTGCAGCCGTCTCTCATTATCATGTGGGAGATGGCATAAGTTCTTTGGCGTCAGCTAAAATATGCAAAGCCTTCCTAAAAGGCGTGTTTCTCTTGAAGCCTCCCATTAAACCGGTTATGCCTCCATGGGATCTTACCTTGGTCTTACAAGCTTTAACAGGACCACCTTTCGAACCTGCGGCCTCAGTCCCCTTAAAATTCTTATCTTGGAAGACAGCCTTCTTGGTAGCGATTACCTCTGCCAAGCGGGTATCAGAGTTACAAGCCTTGTGCATTAAGTATCCATACCTTATTTTTCACAAAGATAGGGTTGCCCTCAGGACTAATCCTTCTTTTCTACCTAAGGTAGCCACAGAATCTAACATTAATCAATCTATTAACCTCCCTGTTTTCTTTCCTAGCTTCCAAAACAAAGGTGAATACACATTGCACAAATTGGATATACACAGGCAACTGCGTTTTTACTTGCATAGGACTAAAGATTTCCGCAAGTCAGACCAGTTGTTTGTTTCTTATGCTAAATCAGCCATGGGCAAACCAATTTCTAAGGTGACAGTAGCAAATTGGATTTCTCAATGTATCAGACAGGCATACATTTCAATTGGGAGACCAGCTCCGGTTGTCATTCGGGCACATTCTACCAGATCTGTGGCTACCTCAACAGCGTTTTGGTCTAGAGTTCCAGTAGACGATATTTTCTCAGCAGCTACCTGGTCCTCTTCCCATACGTTCATTTCTCATTACAAGCTGGACATGATCTCCAGAAGTAGGGCTTCCTTTGGCTCCGTGGTGCTTAGGAATATCCTTCCGTAGGGACCACCCAGGGCCTTTAGGTAAGCTGGGGACTCTGTCCCACAGGTTGCAGATCAAATGAAGTAACTACTTCAGATATAGAAGTTATGTACTCACCATAACATTCCATCTGAGTAGATACTTAATTTGTCTGCAACCGACCCCCCCCCACCATCCCCCGAACCTCGGTAAAATATTGTCCTGTGGAGAATTCTCTCCATCTTTAGCTTATAGGGCAAAATAACCGATCTGAGGTAATGTGGTTGGTAGCAAGGGATTATGGGTAGGGGTGAGGAGCTAGGAGCTCGGATCTTGAAGCTTGGAAAGCTGCCGGCTCAGATCCGAGGTCGGATCCGAATCCCACAGGTTGCAGACAAATGAAGTATCTACTCAGATGGAACGTTATGGTGAGTACATAACTTCTATTTTTCTTCTCTCATACCACAGAAATTATACTGCTAACTGTGGCAAGGTTCAGTCTTTGCAGTTAGGGCTTCATCCTTGACACATTAGGCTATGCTTTGCTCTCATTTTACTTGAGGTGTTTGCATTTCTGCATATTGTTTGTCTTTTCTTTCTGGGCCAAGAGGTATAAGCTGTCCTGCTGAAAGGACCGAGACATTTTTCCTAGTTTTTATCTCCAAGCCTGCTGATCACCAAGTTCCTTCCCATCATGTACAGCCCATTTGCTCCCCTTTCCTGGAAATTTCACACATGATCAGGATAAGAACTGTCCGGAGGTAGTCATTGTTAAGCAGCCATGAATGCGTTTTGTGCCTTTACCTGTTGCTTAACCATCTGCTTGATTTTTACAGAGGAGAGCATGTGTCACTGTGGCTGGGTGAGTCGGGCCTATCCCTAAGACTACAGTCCATAGGAAGCCATGTCTTTCTAGCCATGAATATGACTAGGGCTCCTGTCCAATTGTCCAGGTGAGTCTGGTTTATCCTTCAGACTGTGAATCAAAGGTGATGTTATCCTTCTAACCATGCCTGACTGGAAGACCCTTCAAATAGCAATCCGCTTCATCCATGGCACAGGCAGTGTAGACATTTCTGTATTCCTGCCTCCTCTCACTGGTGGAGAACATATACACCGCATCACTGCAAGGCTCACTGCATCTTCCTCCTAACATATAAACACTGCCTGGGAGCTATAGTTACCAGGATGAGAAGCTATGCCTATGTCCCATTCACCACACCCCCAGTCAGTAGTGTCTTATACAAGCCCCTGCTTGCAGCAGAGCACTAGGCCATCTGGGAGCCACCACACCCTGCCCGCAGCTTCTTCCTGTCCCCTCTCCCATCTTTTTTCCAGGACCCAAACTGTGAATTGACAACTTTATACCTCTATGCCACAAGGCTGGGTGGGGAGACACTTTCTCTAGCAGAACATAAACGTAGAGCAGAAGATGATTTATTCTATTCTGATCACAGAGTCCCATGGAACTAGATACAGAGCCTAAGCTTTTTGTGTAGTTCATTTCCAGTAAAAGAAAAAAACATCTCTTAACTTATTGTAACATGCACTGGATGACTTGCTTCGATTTCTCAAACTTTTGGTATTCGCTATATCCTGTCTAAAGCTGCTTGCAGAATCCTGTGTGGCCTATAACCTGTTAGCCATCAGGGAGCATTGTTAATCTTATGAATCTTTTACTGCTATGCTATCATTGTAGCACTTGAACATTAAAGCTACTTAACTCCTAAGTTCATAGGCATTTACTAGGCTAACGACCACAAGGACCTTTTAAGCCTAGCCATGTATCCCAAATCTCTGACAAGTTCTGGTACCCTTAAGTGTAAGCAGGGTCTTGGGCAATGAACCATTTACAAGCAGGGGCCTGGAAAATGAACCATTTACAGGTTGTGTCTATTAGACATTGGTGCCAAGCCAGGAATGAATTTTCTGTTCCCCAGCCATTGTCCAGGTTACACTTGAATTGAGTTAGAGAGGAACTTTGCATCACATGGATGGAGATAGATACCTGTCTCTCCAGCAGGTCCTATTTATATCACAGGCACGGTTTAAGTCTTTAGATAATTATGGTGCTGTTTGTTTTGTGGATATGCAGGAGGCCCATCAGAGTGGGGTCTGACAATGCCCTGTTTGCCAGGCATAGATGTGCCCTCAACAGCCTGTAGGAGACAGTACAGATGGAGCCTTGAGGCAGTCTGTATAAGACATTTTACTTGTGTTGTATTATTTTAATGAGGAACCTCTGTGGACCTTCCAGTTGTTGGATATGCCTGGTTAGGTACATAACAGAGTGGGCATTGTACTCAATGAAAGGTCTTATGAATGCAGAATACAGTGGAATAATGACTTCATTGGACCTAGATGCCATACCTTTGTTTATACGTTGCACAGCATAAAATGATTTCCTCACAACTCTAGACGTGATGGTCAAAGGCCAGATTACTACCTATGTGTGTGTGTCCAAGTCCCTGACTACAGGGTCAGCTCTAAGGGGTATGGTGTCAGTATGATAGTTACCAGGGGTGGATGACTTCCTGAAGGATACTATTATGCATTTCTTGTCATTTAGTTTTTGTCCATGGCTATGACTCCAGTTGTTGGTCTGTGTCAGCCTTTCCTGGAGAATATTTGTGTCTGTGTGGGATTCAGTGACAGCTCCTAATTTGCAGTCATCTGCAGATTTATTCAGCCAGAGCGCATTGACACTGGTCTTAACTTCATAGAAGTAAATGCCAAAAAGGAGTGGCCCAAGGACCGATTCTTGAGGGACTTCACTTGTGACTGGTCTCTTTGTAGAGGAGGATTCCCCAGTTCTGACTTCCTGGGTCCTGTCTGAGCCAGTTGGCTATCCACCGGGTGACATACAGGTTTGCACCTAACCTCTTTTGAGTTTGTCAACAATGCCCAAGTGGGGTGTTGTGTCAAATGCCTTGCCCAGGTCAGGGTAGGCAGTGTGAACCATTTTTCCCTCATCCATTGCTATGGTGACCTTCTCCACCAGGTTGGCTAGGCATGACCTGCTCTTGATGAAACCAAACTGGGTTGGGCCCAGTGTCTGGAGGTTTAATATATCATTATTGATCATTTCCATGACAATTCTTTCCACGGCTTGACATACAAGACTAGTGAGACTTATGTGTCTGTAGTTTCTAGTGTCTGTAGATGGTCCACCTTTGTGCAGGGGGATGACTATTGATGTTCTCCATTCATGAGGGATGAAGCCTGTTTGGAGGCTACACTATTAAGGCCTCTTTATTTAAAGTGTCTTGTGTATTTATATCCCACAAGCCATCAAACCTGAAAATTTCCCATTCCATTCCATTTCCTCACATTATATGTAAACCATTGTTGCATCCTACCGTAGGTACCTTTTTGTCAACCCAGTAGCTTTCCTAAAAGAGTTGGCATCTTTCTTTTAAAATGTATGAAAAATGCTTTAAAAAGGTCATGTAGGATCTTAAAATAATGTTTGGAGCTTTTCTCATTCAGTGAAGTACCAGTTTACAGTTGCAATCACAAGGGAGACTTTGCTGCTGTTCAAGGAGTTATTTTCTTCTTTAGGGGATTACTGCTCACCCCAGAATGCTTAAGGGTTGCATGCAAAAGACTAACATTGGTTATTGGTTACTGTGACTAAAGAAGAAAGAGCAGGACTAGCAATTAATGAATTATTCAAAAGCTCCAATGTGTAACTTTCACGTTTTGGCCTGTTAGCTGTTCTTTTCAAAAGTTGAGTCTGTCCTGAATCCTGCAATTTGTAGCTGTCTGTCAGAATTGGCATTTCTAATTATATTGCTGTTTTCAAGATGCTCCTTCAGTAAAGTGGAATTGTTTTGTTCGACCTAGTTCTATCCTGTCTGGAGTATTTTGTTACATTCCTGTAGAAAGTCAATTCCATGTACGTGATACCTGTATGCATAGATCCATTTACTCCTTTAGTAACTGGTCTTTTTTTTTTTTCTGGAGATTGTGGAAATTGTTCAAGCATCCTAAATGTAGTGTCTGGCAGTGATTTGTCTCCTTCCAAGACCTCAAATTTTGCAAAACATTGTATATACAGCTCTGTTTGTCAACCTCTGTTACTGTATACACCACAAAGTAACTTATCACTCATGCCTTATTGTTGCAATTGTGATTTATTAATGTTTCTGCTTATTTCCCTGTGAACCAAGTCATGATTGAAAAGTGTAATTCTGAACAGCCAACCAAAACATTGCCCAACTTACAAATAAAGTAAAGCACTTAAGCTAGTCCACAGTATAATTACCAGTCCTTAAGATTTCCTTTTTGTTCTGCTACTGTCAATTCTCTCTTTCCATGCGAGGCATGCTGCACAACACTTGTCTCCATGCAAAGGGGGAGAATGCTCGTTATGCAGGATTTCCACTGTTTCTAATTGGACTCAATGACTTAACATCCAACATCTGTCAGCATTTTATCTGAATCTACCTCATTGCAGGACCCACACATTCAGTGATTCTTGTTCATACAGCTTTTCTTAGCCTTAACCATTTAATCAAATACTCCCTTTAAACCTCTCCTCATCCATGGCTAGTTTTTCTTGCCTGTCAAATCCTAACTCCAGCCTACACATCTTCCACTTTCTGTTGCATTTACAGTCTTTCTACTAAATGCCTACGTATCATTATTTTCCTAGGCATTGGCTACCTCTAGCTTTCCTCTCCTTTTCCTTTAACTGTACCGTTCTCTCATCTTCATCATTTCTCAGGTTATATTGTTGCACGTATGTGTCACTGCTGTTTTCTCTCAATTTGCTGTCAGCTTTTGTGCTTATATAATGCTCTATATGTAACACTTTTTTTGAAACTCTTGTATGCCTGTCAGTACTGAGAACATTAGCAAATGAATGTTTTTCAGTTCACGGGTATTCTGATTATCAGGTAAGATTCTTAATAAAATTAGCTTTGATAGCACTAATAACCTGTATTTGCACGTGAACTCAAGAATATTTAAGGAGAGACGGGGGGGGGGGGGTCAAGAATCAATGAAAATGTCCTCCTCTGTGACAAAAGGTTTGCAAAGACATCCTGTCTGCTTCCCCATGAGAAGTACTTGAAGAAAGCTAGTGGCTCATTATGTAGATACAAGAAGGACAGTCTGTTATTCAGACATATTTAACATTGTCTTAATGCTGATTAACCTGACTGGTACAATGATAAAGTAACGGGATTGAGAATATCATCGAGGATTCATAGTCAGTGGAAAGTGCATCATCACAGGTCTTGGTAGGTGTACTGCTGTAGGAAACACAACAATTTATTTAAAAAAATTATATATGTATACACACACACACACACACACACATACACATATATATATATATATATATATATATATATATATATATATATATAAAGCAGAAACATGCAGGTCCACGGCTAGTGGAGTTTGGCTTTATTGGCCTGAATGTAACCATAAAGACAAGTTAAGTCATGGACATTTAGAAGCCATGCAGCTAAAACACTTGGTGTCATTAAGGGATCATTTGCATATATCCCATGGACCTCAATTACATGAGGTTTAAGGCATCACACAGTGAAAACTGTAGCTTGGTTGATTTTTTTTTTATTGCAGTTTTAGTGAGTGGTTTGTTTGTGTGACCTTTTTACCCTTTGGCTCTTGTATGTATATATCTAAATCTGTATGTACGTATAAATACACACACACACACACACACACACACACACACACACACACACTTGAAGTACTACATATTTTTGGTAATGTGCTAATGTTGTTAATACAAAATAAATGAATGCACAGCTCAGTCATATTTGATTCTAAATGTTATTTTTATTTTCACTTTCTCAGCCGAAATGCAAGCTTGCTGAAACCATCTGACTTGCTCACACTGATTCTTATAGCTCAAGACTTGTACCCTTATGACTGCACTGCAGAGGAGGTCACAGCTCAGGTAATTGATGCTTCCAAAAAACAGAAAATGGATCAATCTTGTCAAACAGTAGAGGGAGCTTTTCACAGCTCGGCATATGGATGGGGAATTTCCCAAGTCTATGAAAACAATTCCGTGTATGCAAGCTGATGTGAATATTTGTAGGCATTTGTGAATGGGGTAATGTTAATGATTATAATTAATAATACCTATATTTTATGTAAATAAGCAATGAGTCAGACTTTTTGGTTGGTGCATTTCCATGCTTTTGCTGAATTTTTAGTAGGTTATAATGATGAAACTAGAGAGCGCTAGACAGTAAGGTGTGCTCAGTGCACCAGGTACTTCAGTGGTGTGCAAGTGATTATTGGCTCCAACTTTCCTTCAAGAGTCAGCATGCTGTGAGCATTGGTAACATGCAAGGCATGCACAATGGGATCAACAAGCCATCGGTCCATCAGAAAGGAAGATTATCCCACTTAAGTCAGCCACATGTCTTGAAGGACAGAACCAAGCAGATAGAACACAGAGTTAGAGCACTAGTTGCAGGTGTATACCAGAGAGGCCATAGTTATGAAGAGAGTCCTGAATGCCAACTCTGACTGAACTCTATGCTAAGGCCACCTTGGAGGAACTCAACAAATCACTAAAAGCACTGTTTTCTCAAAAAGACCCTTGGAAACATGATATTCTCTCAGCAATCCTTTAATGTAACAATGGTACCCTAATCTCAGAGTTGCATGTGATACTTGGCTAATGCTGGAGAGAAGGTAGTGTAACACAAGATATGAGGGATGTTAATAAAGCTACTATGTAAAAGGATAATGGTGACAAAAGTGATTGTAACAGTTATCAGGATCCCCCTTCTTTTTACCATGGGGAAGCTGTTTGCACAGGTTGTCCTGAAGAAGCTCCACTTTCTTGCAGAGAGTTTACTCAAAGTCTCAGTGTGGGTTTAGAGTTAAACGGTCTACTATAGACATGGTTTTCTCTGTTAGGCAACTACAAGAAAAGTGTAGGGTCCAGAACAAACCTGTATATTGCCTTTGATTGACCGGAACATTAGACTTCGCCAGTAAAAAAGGTCTGTTTGAGATTATTCTGGCAAAGATTGCCTGTCCTCCTATACTGCTTAGCATTGTCAGGGCCTTCCATGAAGAGAGGAAGGGGACCATTATGTACGTCAGATCCACATCTGAACCTTTGAGATTCTGAATAGTGTAAAGCAGGGGTGTGTACTTGGCTCCAACATTGTTTGGTATCTTCTTTTAAGTTTTGTTGAAATTTGCTTTCAGAACTACTACAGAGGGTATCTTTCTCTGAACCAGAATGGATGGCAACCTCTTCAAACTGTTAAGGCTTAGATTGAAGACCAAGGTGCTTAGGAAGCGGCTAAGGAAGTTCCTGTTCATTAATGATGCAACTGTTGCGGCTAATACTCCGCAAGAAGTCACTCATGACTTGCTTTGCAGATGTATATATGGAATATGGCCTCAGTCAGTTTCAAGAAAACCCAGGTGATGGGCCAAAGTCTGGACATAGAGCCATTAATCAGAGTGAGCAACTATGAGCTGCAGGGTGTCCATGAGTTTGTGTACCTAGGCTCTACAATCTCTGACTTGCTTGATAGCAAGATCAACAAGTGCATTGGAAAAGCTGCTGGAATGTTTTCCAGGATGACAAAGAGAGTCTGGGCTAATAAGTTCACTGTGTACAGCAAGCTGCAGGTTTACTCAGCCTGTGTTTTGAGCACATTACTTAATGTCCATGAAACATGGACTCTGCTCTCAAAACAGGAACAGCGGTTCAATGCATTCCATGTGCGTTGCCTAAAGCACATGGTTGGTATCATGTCAGGACAAGATCACCAAGAGCACAGTGCTTTAAAGAACTGTTCACCCTCCTGAAATGGATACATGCATTGGTTGGGTCTTGTCTCAC